>NC_134356.1:74911042-75061042 GCF_048569485.1 Anomaloglossus baeobatrachus
GCGAGGTTTCGGTCCTTTCGGCCCTCAGCCAGGTCCCAATCCTCATCGTCCAACAGGCCACAGAAGAGCCAGAGAAACTCTTCGGCATGGCGGTCTAAGTCACGTCCTCCAAAGACCGCCGGAGGCACCGTCTCCAAGGCGGCCTCCTCATGACTTTCGCCCTCCCCAAACCGCATCCTCGGTCGGTGGCAGGCTCTCCCGCTTTTGCGACGCCTGGTGGCCACATGTCCAAGACCGATGGGTTAGAGACATTCTGTCGCACGGTTACAGGATAGAGCTCAGCTCTCGTCCTCCGACTCGTTTCTTCAGAACATCTCCGCCCCCCGAGCGAGCCGATGCACTTTTCAGGCGGTGAACACTCTGAAGGCAGAAGGAGTTGTGATTCCCGTTCCCATTCAAGAACGTGGTTGCGGTTTTTACTCCATCTTGTTCGTGGTGCCAAAAAAGGACGGATCATTCCGCCCCGTTCTGGACCTCAAACTGCTCAACAGACACGGGAGAACCAGACGGTTCCGGATGGAATATCTCCGTTCTGTCATCGCCTCGATGTCCCAAGGAGACTTCCTAGCCTCAATCGACATCAGGGATGCTTATCTCCATGTGCCGATTGTACCAAAGCATCAACGCTTCCTGCGTTTCGCCATCGGGGACGAACACCTTCAGTTTGTGGCACTGCTTTTCGGCCTGGCGACAGACCCACGGGTCTTCACCAAGATCATGGCATCCGTGGTGGCGGTCCTAAAATTGACACCGACCCAATCACTGACTTACCTCGGGATGGAGTTTCATACTCTCTCAGCGATAGTGAAGCTTCCGCTGGACAAACAGCGTTCGCTGCAGACAGGGGTGCACTCTCTCCTTCGGACCCAGTCACACCCCTTGAGGCGCCTCATGCACTTCCTAGGGAAGATGGTGGCAGCAATGGAGGCAGTTCCCTTTGCGCAGTTTCATCTGCGTCCACTTCAATGGGACATTCTCCGCAAATGGGACAGGAGGTCGACGTCCCTAGACAGGAACGTCTCTTTCACTGGCAGCCAAAACCTCTCTTCAGTGGTGGCTTCTTCCCACTTCCAAGAAGTTTGGCGGATTCTGCTGTGGGCAGAAGCCACAGCCTCCACCATCTCCGCAGTTCACATCCCGGGCGTAGAAAACTGGGAAGCAGACTTTCTCAGTCGCCAGGGCATGGACGCAGGGGAATGGTCTCTTCACCCGGGCGTGTTTCAAGAGATCTGTTGCCGCTGGGGAACGACGGACGTCGACCTCATGGCGTCTCGGCACAACAACAAAGTCCCGGCATTCATGGCACGGTCTCAAGATCACAGAGCTCTGGCGGCGGACGCATTAGTTCAGGATTGGTCGCAGTTTCGACTGCCTTATGTATTTCCTCCTCTGGCACTGCTGCCCAGAGTGTTGCGCAAGATCAGGTCCGACTGTCGCTACGCCATCCTCGTCGCTCCAGACTGGCCGAGGAGGTCGTGGTACCCGGATCTGTGGCACCTCACGGTGGGTCAACCGTGGGCACTCCCAGACCGACTAGACTTGCTGTCTCAAGGGCCATTTTTCCATCTGAATTCTGCGGCCCTCAACCTGACTGTGTGGCCATTGAGTCCTGGCTCCTAGCGTCCTCAGGGTTATCTCAAGATGTCATTGCCACTATGAGACAAGCCAGGAAACAAACGTCCGCCAAGATCTATCAAGGGCTTGGAGGATCTTCTTATCCTGGTGCTCTGATCGGGGTTTTACCCCCTGGCCGTTTGCCTTACCCACTTTTCTTTCTTTCCTTCAATCCGGAATGGATAAGGGTTTGTCTCTCGGCTCTCTCAAGGGACAAGTATCGGCGCTTTCCGTGTTTTTTCAAAAGCGTCTAGCCAGGCTTCCGCAGGTCCGCACGTTCCTGCAGGGAGTTTGCCACATAGTCCCACCTTACAAGCGTCCGCTGGAACCCTGGGATCTTAACAGGGTGCTAACGGCTCTTCAGAAACCACCTTTTGAGCCGATGCGGGATGTCTCTCCATCACGCCTTTCGCAGAAGGTGGCCTTCCTAGTGGCAGTCACATCACTTCGGAGAGTGTCTGAGCTAGCAGCGCTGTCATGCAAAGCCCCCTTCCTGGTGTTTCACCAGGATAAGGTGGTTCTGCGTCCGGTCCCGGAAATTCTCCCTAAGGTGGTATCCCCTTTTCATCTCAATCAGGATATCTCCTTACCTTCCTTTTGCCCTCATCCAGTTCACCAATGTGAAAAGGATTTGCACTTGTTAGATCTGGTGAGAGCACTCCGGCTCTACATTTCTCGCACGGCGCCCCTGCGCCGTTCGGATGCGCTCTTTGTCCTTGTCGCTGGCCAGCGTAAGGGGTCGCAGGCTTCCAAGTCAACCTTGGCTCGGTGGATCAAGGAACCGATTCTTGAAGCCTACCGTTCTTCTGGGCTTCCGATTCCTTCAGGGCTGAAGGGCCATTCTACCAGAGCCGTGGGTGCATCCTGGGCATTGCGGCACCAGGCTACGGCTCAGCAGGTGTGTCAGGCGGCTACCTGGTCGAGTCTGCACACTTTCACGAAACACTATCAGGTGCATGCCTATGCTTCGGCAGATGCCAGCCTAGGTAGGCGAGTCCTTCAGGCGGCGGTCGCCCACCTGTAAGAGGGGGTCGTTTTTTCGGCTCTTTTTATAGAGGTATTCTTTTACCCACCCAGGGACTGCTTTTGGACATCCCAATTGTCTGGGTCTCCCAATGGAGCGACAAAGAAGAAGGGAATTTTGTTTACTTACCGTAAATTCCTTTTCTTCTAGCTCCTATTGGGAGACCCAGCACCCGCCCCTGTTCACTTCGGGCTGTTGTTCTTTTGTGTACACATGTTGTTCATGTTGAATTGTTCTTTTGGTTCATGGTTTCAGTTCTCCGAACATCCTTCGGATTGAATTTACCTTAGACCAATTTATAAGTTTCCTCCTTCCTGCATTTGCACCAAAACTGAGGAGCCCGTGATGCACGGGAGGGTGTATAGGCAGAGGGGAGGGGTTACACTTTTTAAAGTGTAATACTTTGTGTGGCCTCCGGAGGCAGAAGCTATACACCCAATTGTCTGGGTCTCCCAATAGGAGCTAGAAGAAAAGGAATTTACGGTAAGTAAACAAAATTCCCTTCATTCTCTGATTTTCCTAAATTGTCAGTGCAAATGACAGTCAGTCTAATAAAAGTCAGCACCCGTTAGAGTATACATCGAATTTTATTGAAAAAACCTCCCAATGATAACCATGTAATCTTCAAAATTAAAAAAACCTCAATGCACTGTTCAAAATTATTAGGCACAGTAGAGTTTCTAAACATTTTATATGTTTTAAAGAACTGAAAATGTTCATTTGTGGTTTTTGCTGCATTAGGAAGTCACATTCACTGAAATAAAAAGCTATTTAAATTTAAAAACATTTTAACAGGCCAAGTTACATGTTAACATAGGAACCCTTCTTTGATATCACCTTCACAATTCTTGCATCCATTGAACTTGTGAGTTTCTGGAGAGTTTCTGCTTGAATTTCTTTGCATGATGTCAGAATAGCCTCCCAGAGCTGCTGTTTTGATGTGAACTGCCTCACACCCTCATATATCTTTTGCTTAATGATACTCCAAAGGTTCTCTATAGGGTTGAGGTCAGGGGAAGATGGTGGTCACACCATGAGTTTATCTCCTTTTATGCCCATAGCAGACAATGACACACAGGTATTCTTTGCAGCATGAGATGGTGCATTGTCATGCATGAAGATGATTTTGCTCCTTAAGGCAGGTTTCTGCTTTTTGTATCATGGAAGAAAGTTGCCAGTCAGAAACTCTATATACTTTGCAGAGGTCTTTGTCACACCTTAATGAACCCTAAAGGGGCCTACCCGATGTCCCCCCCCCCCCCCCCCATGATTCCGGCCCAAAACATGACTCCTCCACCTCCTTGCTGACATCACAGCCTTGTTGGGGCATGGTGGCCATCCACCAACCATCCACAACTCCATCCATCTGGACCATCCATGTTTGCTTGACACTCATCAGTAAACAAGACTGTTTGAAAACTAGTCTTCATGTATGTCTGGGCCCACTGCCACCGTTTCTGCTTGTGAGCACTGGTTAGGGGTGGACGAATAGTAGGTTTATGCACCACAGCAAGCCTTTAAAGGATCCTACACCTTGAGGTTCGAGGGACTCCAGAGGCATCAGCAGCTTCAAATATCTGTTTGCTGGTTTGTAATGGCTTTTTAGCAGCTGCTCTCTTAATCCGATGAACTTGCCTGGCAGAAACCTTCCTCATTCTGCCTTTATCAGCACGAACACGTATGTGCTCTGAATCAGTCACAAATCTCTTCACAGTACGATGATCATGCTTAAGTTTTCATGAAATATCTAATGTTTTAATTCCTTGTCCCAGGCATTGCACTATTTGATGCTTTTCGGCAGCAGAGAGATCCTTTTTCAGTCTCATGTTACTTGAAAACTGTGGCCTGCTTAACATTGTGGAACATCCAGCTTTTCTTTTATTGGGCTCACCTGGCAAACTAATTATCACAGGTATCTGAGATTGATTTCAGTGCTCCAAAGAACCCTGACACAATACCATCAATGAGTTTCATTATTAATCGCTAAGACACTGAAATCCAATTTGCATAATAATTTGGAACATGATGTATATCTGAAAAGGTTTTTATTTGTTCATATGGTGTAACAACAAAATACAAACTGCAAACACAAAAAAAAGGAGAAAACTGACCGAGGTGAAGAACCTCACATTTATTTCCTAATTAAATGGCATATATCCAGTAAATGAATAACAATCGATATATGTAGTTAAGAAAGGAATAAAAGAAAAGCGTCACAATGTGATAAAAATCAGAAACTGAGTGCTTATAAAATAAATGTGTATATGAGATAAAGCGCCTAACCGTTTCAAATATTGCTAATGCAAGAGCATGCCACATGCATGAAAAACAGTGCAAACGTGATACAAATTTAGTAATATCTAGATCCATACTCACCATGGCACAGAGCCCCCTCATCCTGATGTGCGTTTTGCTGTAACTTTGCTACACAATGAAAAATTAAAACAAAACTCATTTTGGCATGTGGGAGGCTCTGTCCTGTGGCGTGTATGGATCTAAATACTACATATGTCTTATATTTGCGCTGTTCTTTACTTTTGCACTTGGCATGTTCTTGCATTAGTAATATTTGAACCTGCTGAGCTGTATAGTGAGGCATCCCTATAATCTTTAGCCAAGGGTACAAAGCTTACCGGACACCTACCTGTTGTGAATAAATTTAGACTAGGTTCCAGTTTGGGGCTCCCTCTGTGGTCAGTGCTGGTAGTGAAGTTTGCTTGCTGAATAGAAACCAGACAGCTGGGGATGATTGCCAATCAGGTTCTTCTGGCTGGGCCTATATAACTGAGTAGTGTTCTCTTGTTGCTGGCTGGTGCTCAATGTTGTTGTCTCCTGTGTGCTAAGGACATTCTGAAGCCTGGACTTCCTTCTGTGTCTAACAGAACTCCTTTTACATAAGTTGGTCCTTGTACCTCCACTGGTGGTTTCTACCTTTTTGTTGTTTTTCTGTTTAGCTACTAAGGCTACCCTGCTGGGAATGTCTGTGTACCTTGTTCCATATTCTGCTATGTATTTTGTTTTGTCATGCTTGGTACTAATTTCAGTCCCTCCACTATATTAGTGTTTTGTTTGGATCCCAGTAACACCAGAGTCCTGATATAGTGGGGGAGAGTCTGTGTGGGATCAGTATTTTTCCATATCAGGCGTGTTGGTTCTTTTTCTAGGGTATTGCACAGCTGCAGACAGTGCTCTTTTCGGTCCTTTCCTATTTAGATAGTTTGGGCCTCATCTTTGCTGAATCTTGTCTTCTACCTGTGTATTGTGTTTTCCTACATCACCGTAATCTTTATATGTGGGGGGGCTATCTTTATCTTTGGGGACTGCTCCGAGGCAGATTATCCTTTCCTTTATTTCTCTATGTAGGAATAATTAGTTCTCCGGCTGTGTCAAGGCGACTAGGTCATTGTAGGCACATCCCATGGCTACTTCTAGTGTTATTGGTAGATCTGCAGTTCCCAGAGATTCCAACCACTCTTGTACATTTTGGGTTTTTTTTTCTGATCCTCCTCGGTCACTGAATCATAACATCTACTTATAGGTCCAGTTAAAGAAATGCAAAAAATTGAGTAGCATTCCAATTTGTTTACGGAAAAAAGGGTGGAGGACTCTTTAATTACTTTTTTGCAATAACAATTTGGATTGCTGCTTAATTTTTTGTATTTATCTGAAATACATATATGCTTCTTACGTCATGGGTGCCTCCATATCTCACTGTCCTTTTTCATGTCCTGGTTCTGCAGTAAATGCTATCTACCATTGCTACAAACCGTAATATATTCTGCCATCTGATTTATCAGCAGAAACGGAGGAATCCTAAAAAAAACCTTTTAAATTGATTCTCCTTGGTGACGAGATCTGAGAAATAATGTGACTGCAAGGCTTGATCTGTGACATTACATAATCTGCATATATAATAGGCTAATTATTCCAACCTTTATCTGTGTGTATGCTCTCAGGAAAAATCCTAATCTACTCCCACATTAAAATTTCTACAGATCAATTGTAAAAAGGTTTCTTTTTCGCTCCTAATTGGGAGACCCAGACAGTGGGTGTATAGCTACTGCCTCTGGAGGCCGCACAAAGAACTACACTTAAAAGTGTAAGGCCCCTCCCCTTCTGGCTATACACCCTCCCGTAGGAGTACGGATTCCTCAGTTTTAGCTTTGTGCGAAGGAGGTCAGACACGCACGCATAGCTCCATTGTTTTTAGTCAGCAGCAGCTGCTGACTATGTCGGATGGAAGAAAAGAGGGCCCATACAGGGCTCCCAGCATGCTCCCTTCTCACCCCACTGTATGTCGGAGGTGTTTGTAAGGTTGAGGTACCCATTGCGGGTACGGTGGCTGGCGCCCACATGCTGATTCCTTCCCCATCCCTTTTTACAGGGCTCTGGGTGAAGTGGGATTTACTGGTCTCCAGGCACTGAGACCGTGCTCCATCTACAGCCCCTGGAGAAGATGCTGGATGGAGCGGAGTACATCAGGGACATGGCCCTGCTTCCTCAAGGTACTCTGTGTCCCCGTGCATTTGGCGCTCACACCGCAGCATGCTGGGTGTTGTAGTGCGCCGGGGACATCAGCGCTGCGGCGCTTGTGCCATGGCCTCATTCAGCTCGCTGAAGCAGGCACACTTTTGGGGAACGGTCGCGCCGGCCGCTGGGACTGCGGCGCGGCTGGCACTTGTGGTGCGCCGGGGACTTCAGCGCGGGCCGCGCTTTTACGGCGGCCGCGCTGATAACTCGAGTCCCCGGCTTTTGCGGCCTAGTTCCGTTCGTTCCCGCCCCCAGACCTGCCAGTCAGGAGAGGGGCGGGACGCTGGTCAGTGCATCAGCGCTGAGGGCTGGAGTCGTTTTTACATACTCCAGCCCTCACAATAGGCACAGAGGGGACACTGTTTCCCGCACTTTTGTTTGGGAACTCCCACGGGCCGCCCCTCTCCACAGACGCCGGCAGCCATTCCTGCTGACACGCTGAACTACAGAGGGGAGCCGGGGAGACCCAGACAAGGAATTCTGCGCCTCTTACCCGCTATTCAGCGGGCGGTAAGCAGCCCTCTGGGCTCACCCCCTCTTGTGCCAGTAGTAATCTTAGTATTTTGTTCCTGCAAATACTTTGTACTGCATAGCGCTGGTCGCCCTTTGGCTATAGACTCTCTCACATTGCAGAGAGCCAACAGCATGTCGTCCACAAAACGCAAGGGTGCCAAGGCACAGACATTATATGCTTCCTGTACCGCATGTGGGACTTTTCTACCGGCAGGCTCCACTGACCCCCATTGTGTGCAGTGCTCGGCCCCTGCGGCACTGGCACAGTCGGGACCTCTGCTGGACGTGACCCAGGGTGTACCACCTGTGAATGCTGTCCAGGTGACAGGAACTGAGTTTACGGCTTTTGCTGACAGAATGTCTCTCACTGTGTCACAAATTCTTGACACATTGCGAGCTAGGCCTGTACTTCAGGCCACGGACACTGTGCAATCATTGCCCCCTGGTCCCCCTCAGCTGAACTACTTCCAAGCTCCGGGACGGGCACATACACCTCAGGGTGAAGACTCTGACTCGGACGATGGCCCCAGGCAACCTAAGCGGGCTCGCTATGAGGGGCCTTCACATTCATCTCAATGGTCAGGATCCCAGCGAGATGAATCTATGGGTGATGAGGCGGACGTAACTGATCAGGATTCTGATCCTGGGACCGCTCTCAGTCTAGATACACCAGATGGTGACGCCATAGTTGATGATCTTATAGCGTCCATCAATAAGATGTTAAATATTTCCCCACCAGCTCCTCTTGTAGAGGAGTCAGCTTCGCAGCACGAGAGAATCCATTTCAGATATCCTAAGCGTACATTAAGCACTTTTCTGGACCACGCTGACTTTAGAGACGCAATCCAGAAACCCCACGCTTATCCGGAAAGGCGTTTTTCTAAACGGCTTAAAGATACACGCTATCCTTTTCCCCCTGAGGTGGTCAAGGGTTGGACCCAGTGTCCAAAAGTGGATCCTCCAATTTCCAGGCTTGCAGCTAGATCCTTGGTTGCAGTTGAAGATGGAGCGGCACTTAAAGATGCCACTGACAGGCAGATGGAGCTCTGGCTGAAATCCATCTATGAAGCTATTGGAGCGTCGTTAGCGCCATCTTTTGCTGCCGTATGGGCACTCCAAGCTATCTCAGCCGGGCTTGTGCAAGTCGACTCAGTCACACGTGCATTTGCCCCGCAGGTAGCACCATTGACCTCGCAAATGGCGGCATTCGCGTCGTACGCGATTAATGCTGTTCTTGACGCTACAAGCCGCACGGCAGTGGCGTCAGCCAACTCCATTGTTTTGCGTAGGGCCCTGTGGTTGAGACACTGGAAGGCAGATTCTCATTCCAAGAAGTGCTTAACCAATTTGCCTTTTTCTCGTGACCGATTGTTTGGAGAGCGTTTGGATGAAATCATCAAACACTCCAAGGGTAAGGACTCATCCTTACCGCAACACAGACAAAACAAACCCCAACAGAGGAGGGGTCAGTCTGGTTATCGGTCCTTTCGAGGACCGGGCAGGTCCCAATTCTCCTCGTCAAAAAAGACTCAAAAAGATCAGAGACGCTCAGATTCTTGGAGGTCTCAGTCACGCCCAAAAAAGACAGCCGGAGGAACCGTTGCCAAGACGGCGGCCTCATGACTTGCAGTCTCCGATTCCCACACCCTCGGTCGGTGGGAGGCTTTCCCACTTTGGCGACATTTGGCTGTCACGCGTCAAAGACCGTTGGGTGAGGGATATTCTGTCTCACGGGTACAGGATAGAGTTCAGTTCTCGTCCGCCAACTCGTTTCTTCAGAACTTCTCCACCACCAGACCGAGCCGATGCTCTGTTGCAGGCGGTGGCCGCTCTAAAGGCGGAAGGAGTGGTGACCTCCGTCCCTCTTCAGGAACAAGGTCACGGTTTTTACTCCAATCTGTTTGTGGTCCCAAAAAAGGACGGATCGTATCGACCCGTCCTGGATCTAAAGTTGCTCAACAGACACGTAAAAGTCAGGAGGTTCCGGATGGAATCCCTACGCTCCGTCATAGCCTCAATGTCTCAAGGAGATTTTCTAGCATCAATAGATATCAAAGATGCGTATCTCCACGTGCCGATTGCGCCAGAGCATCAGCGTTTCCTACGCTTCGTCATACACGACGAACACCTGCAGTTCGTAGCGTTACCTTTCGGTCTGGCAACAGCCCCCCGGGTCTTCACCAAGGTCATGGCAGCAGTAGTAGCTGTTCTGCACTCGCAAGGTCACTCGGTCATCCCGTATCTAGACGACCTGCTTATAAAGGCACCCTCTCAAGAGGCATGCCAACACAGTCTGAAGTTGGCACTAGACACTCTCCAGAGTTTCGGGTGGATTATCAACTTTCCAAAGTCTCATCTAACCCCGACCCAATCTCTGACTTATCTTGGCATGGAGTTTCATACTCTCTCAGCGATAGTGAAGCTTCCACTGGACAAGCAGTGTTCGCTACGGACAGGAGTGCAATCTCTCCTTCAGAGTCAGTCGCACTCACTGAGGCGCCTCATGCATTTCCTAGGAAAGATGGTAGCAGCGATGGAGGCGGTCCCGTTCGCGCAGTTTCATCTGCGCCCTCTACAATGGGACATTCTACGCCAATGGGATGGGAAATCGACGTCCCTCGACAGGACTGTCTCCCTCTCTCAGACTGCCAAGGACTCTCTGCGTTGGTGGCTTCTCCCCACCTCATTGTCACAGGGAAAGTCGTTCCTACCCCCATCCTGGGCAGTGGTCACGACGGATGCGAGCCTATCAGGGTGGGGAGCGGTGTTTCTCCACCACAGGGCTCAGGGGACGTGGACTCAGGAAGAGTCCACCCTGCAGATCAATGTTCTGGAAATCAGAGCAGTCTATCTTGCTCTGCGAGCCTTCCAACAATGGCTGGAAGGCAAGCAGATTCGGATTCAGTCGGACAATTCCACGGCGGTGGCGTACATCAACCACCAAGGGGGAACACGCAGTCGCCAAGCCTTTCAAGAAGTCCGGCGGATTTTGACGTGGGTGGAAAGCAAAGCGTCCACCATATCCGCAGTTCACATTCCAGGCGTGGAAAACTGGGAAGCAGACTTTCTCAGTCGCCAGGGCATGGACGCAGGAGAATGGTCCCTTCACCCGGACGTGTTTCAGCAGATCTGTTGCCGCTGGGGGACGCCGGACGTCGATCTGATGGCGTCACGGCACAACAACAAGGTCCCAGTTTTCATGGCACGGTCTCACGATCACCGAGCGCTGGCGGCAGACGCCTTGGTTCAGAATTGGTCGCAATTCCGACTACCCTATGTGTTCCCACCTCTAGCATTGTTACCCAGAGTTCTCAGGAAAATCAGGTCCGACTGCCATCGAGCCATTCTCGTCGCTCCAGACTGGCCAAGAAGGTCGTGGTACCCGGATCTGTGGCATCTCACGGTAGGCCAACCGTGGGCACTACCAGACCGTCCAGATTTACTGTCTCAAGGGCCGTTTTTCCATCTGAATTCTGCGGCCCTGAACCTGACTGTGTGGCCATTGAGTCCTGGATCCTAGCGGCCTCAGGTTTATCTCATGAAGTTGTTGCCACAATGAGACAGGCTAGGAAACCATCCTCAGCTAAGATCTATCACAGGACGTGGAAGATATTCTTAGCTTGGTGCTTGGCTCAGGGATTTTCTCCCTGGCCATTTGCATTGCCAATTTTTCTTTCCTTCCTACAGTCTGGGTTGGAAAAAGGTTTGTCGCTTAGCTCTCTTAAGGGTCAAGTCTCCGCGCTATCCGTATTCTTTCAGAAGCGCTTGGCACGGCTTTCTAAAGTACGCACGTTTCTCCAAGGAGTTTGTCATATCGTTCCTCCTTACAGACGGCCATTGGAACCCTGGGATCTAAACAAGGTTCTCATTGCTCTCCAGAAGCCGCCTTTCGAGCCTTTGAAAGAGGTTTCCCTTTCTCGGCTTTCACAAAAAGTAGTTTTTCTTGTGGCGGTCACGTCTCTTCGAAGAGTGTCCGAGCTAGCGGCGTTATCTTGCAAATCTCCCTTCCTGGTGTTTCACAAAGACAAGGTAGTACTGCGTCCAATTCCAGAGTTTTCTCCCAAGGTGGTTTCTTCCTTTCATCTCAATCAGGATATCACTTTGCCATCTTTGTGTCCGCATCCAGTTCACCAATTTGAAAAAGGTTTACATCTGTTGGACCTGGTGAGAGCACTCAGGATTTACATTTCTCGCACGGCGGCTCTGCGCCGTTCTGATGCGCTCTTTGTCCTAGTCGCTGGTCAGCATAAGGGATCGCAAGCTTCCAAATCCACCCTGGCGCGGTGGATCAAGGAACCAATTCTTCACACATACCGTTCTGCTGGGCTTCCCATTCCATCTGGACTGAAGGCCCATTCTACCAGAGCCGTGGGTGCGTCCTGGGCATTGCGGCATCAGGCTACGGCTCAGCAGGTGTGCCAGGCGGCTACCTGGTCGAGTCTGCACACGTTTACCAAACACTATCAAGTGCATACCTACGCTTCGGCAGATGCCAGCCTAGGTAGACAGGTCCTTCAGGCGGCGGTGGCCCACCTGTAGGAAAGGGCTGTCTGACAGCCCGTTCATGTGGTATCTTTTTACCCACCCAGGGACTGCTTTTGGACGTCCCACTTTCTGGGTCTCCCAATTAGGAGCGAAAAAGAAGAAGGGAATTTTGTTTACTTACCGTAAATTCCTTTTCTTCTAGCTCCAATTGGGAGACCCAGCACCCGCCCTATTTGTTCTTACGGTTTCGTTTTTCGGGTGCACATGTTGTTCATGTTGTTTCTTAAGTTCTCCGATCTTGTTATCGGATTGAATTTGTTTTTGAAACTGTTATTGGCTTTCCTCCTTCTTGCTTTGGTACTAAAACTGAGGAATCCGTACTCCTACGGGAGGGTGTATAGCCAGAAGGGGAGGGGCCTTACACTTTTAAGTGTAGTTCTTTGTGCGGCCTCCAGAGGCAGTAGCTATACACCCACTGTCTGGGTCTCCCAATTGGAGCTAGAAGAAAAGGAATTTACGGTAAGTAAACAAAATTCCCTTCTTTCCCCACTACTAATTTAACCCCTTCTCATGACCTAACTCTTTTCTAATAATCATTTTCTTTATATGCTTCTATTATCTGCCCTGCTCTTGCAAGGCTAGGCTTGTAGTTGCTTTATTACTGTGTTGTGTTGCAGTCACTGCTACTGCTGATCTAGGGACCGGAGTCGGACATGCTGAGCAGGGCAGTCACTGGTGGGGGCAGGGCGTCCTCTCTGTGAGTCACAGCATGCTCAGATCAAACCTCACTCTCCTCTGCCTCGATTTTGCCGGTGATTTGAAATGCAGTCCCTTCAGCTGACAACTTCTGCGATGTGCTGCTTGTTATCAGAAAATGTATCACAAAGCTTGACCGCAGAAGGCACGGCACTTTAAAGCTCCAATATGATCAAGGGTGAAGCCTGATCTGAGCTTGGTCATACATGCTGCAGACTGACTCTGCTGAAGCTTTAAGGCTCTGTGCGCACTAGTGCGTTTTTTCCCGCGGATTTACCCGCGGATTTGCCGCGGAAATTTCTTGAGAAATGTCTGCAATCTTTGTGCAGACATTTCCCAGCAAATTCTATGGTAAAAAAAAAAGCTGTGCGCACTGGTGCGGATTTTTCTCAAGAAATTTCCTTGAGAAGAATTTCTCGAGAAACTTTCTTGAGAAAATGAACATGTCCATTATTTCCGCAGGTACCCTGCGGATTTCGGCAGTACAGCCTGCAAAAATCCGCAGGGAACCACCAGCGGGAAAATCGCGGCAAATCCGCATGCGGATTTGGTGCGGATTTTTTCCGGAGGTCCGGAAATCTTTCACTCCCAGAAGTTTCTCAAGAAATTTTCTTGAGAAACTTCTCATTTCTAGTGCGCACAGAGCCTAAAGTGCCATTAAGCCATGTGATATACTTTCTAAGGCCTCAGTTCCACTTGCGATTAACACGGACAAGTGCAATCAGATAAAACGTTGGATTACACTCGCAACAGTGTTAAACAGTGGGGCAGTGTCTATCTGCTATTTTTTTTGCTGTGCTGGAATGGGAAGACTCAAGAATATAAAGACATTACTGCATGGGATCATAGCTGCTTCTTTCTGTGAGCTAAAACCTTTTTCCTGCTTGTTTTGTGTTTTTGTTTTTTGTTTTTTTTTTTATCAATCACTGGGCGCCAATGGGTTGGTACTGGGTCAGCTGATGACCAATGTTACTACAGTGCTGTGGAAATGAATTGGGAGAAAGCATTTTTTAAGTAAAATCATAAGTTAGTTACCAGTCAGTGATGCAAACCAGTTTTAACTGCTTTGAAAAGAGAAATGTGGAAGAAAAAAGAAAACGACACCAAGAACTGATAAAACACTTATCAGAAATAGTAAAATTAATGCATGAAAAACAAGTAAAGACCTCCAAAGAGCCTTGTTCGCTGCAGGCATTGGTATTAGCGTTTCGACTGTACGGCGCAGGCTTCTGGAAGTTGGTCGGAGGGAAAGAAAGCCAGTAAAGAAACTACTTTTGACATCTCCAATGAAGGCAAAACGACTCGCATGGGCAAAGAAATATAACAACTAGCCAGTGGAAAAAGAGAATTTTCAGTGATGAAACCCGTCTTTTTGTTCAAGGGTACAAAGCAAGTGTCAGAAGAAGCAAAAATGAACCATTGCGAGCTGATCATATTCAACAAACTGTAAAACACCCTCAAAAACAGACGTTTTGGTTTTTTTTACAGCTGATGGTGCAGGGAGCTTATTTCCTGTTGATTTTGTATTATGAATTCATCCAAATGCATAGACATTTTAAAATGTTTTATTGTGCCATTCCTGCATAAATTTCAAGGGGCATTCCAACAAGATTTGGCTCCATGTCACAATTCCAAGTGTGTGAAGAAATTCCTGGAAGAAAATAAAGTAAAAGTGCTGGCCTGGCAATTCACCAGACTTAAATCCTATAGAAAATTTGTGGAACATTGTGAAGAGACGTTTTGGCAAAATAGACTGTCCAAGCAAAGAACGCATGATAAACAGTGCCATACAGGTGTACTTCCATGATGAAGAATTGAAGAATTTATGCAACAACTTGGTAGAATCAATGCCAAAACGAATTGAAAATCTCATATCTGCTAAAGGAGGACATAATTTCTTACTAAAATTGGTATGTAACAATGCATTATAACATTTTATTATTAAATATTCAAAAATGTGTTTTTTGTTTTTTTTTGCTTTGTCCCAATTAATTTGCACAGCACTGTATCATGACTCACTTCCTGCAGAGCGCCAACACTCACAGGAGATCACCATTTCTGCTGATCAGAGCGATGCTAGAGCATCGCTCTGATGAGAAGCGATCAGATAGTGCAGGTATAAAGTACCCTAAGGGGACTAATAAAATCAATAAAAAAAAATGGAAAAAAAATTTCAAGTTATAATAAAAATAAAATACACATTTCAGATCACCATGTTCAGAAATGCCCGATCTATCAAAACATAATCAATTAATCTGATCGGTACATGGCGTAGCGAGAAAAAAAATCAAACCACCAGAATTACATGTTGAGGGAACATTGCATTAAAATGCAATAACAGGCGATGAAAACTGCGCATCTAACCAAATATGGTATAGCCCAAAACCAACTCAAGACGCAAAAAATCAGCCGTCACTGAGCCCCAGATTCTGAAAAAGAACACTACGGATCTCGGAAAATGCCAACAAAAGCTCAATCTCTTTTTTTTTTTTTTTTTTTTTTTTACAAACTTCTGATTTTTTTTTTCACCACTTGGATAGAAGTAAAACTATACGTGTTTGGTATCTACGAATTTGTACTGACCTGGGGAACCATACTGCCAGGTCAGTTTTACAATATAGTGAACATGGTCAATAAAGAAAATAATTGTGCAATTTTCACTGTTCATGGAATTTATTTCCTGTATTTCAGTAAATTGTGTGACAGAATGAATGGTGTCCTTCAAAAGTACAACTCATTTCACAAAAAAAGTGAAAAATAAAAAAAAAATTGATGGATCTTCGAAGAAGGGGAGGAAAAACGTACCGGAGGAAAGGGGTTGTGGATATCTTATGCTATTGTATTTTGGATGGTGAGGAAGAATAAATGATAGCGGGGGTAGAAAATGAAAAATGGCCCTCTATAAAGGGTTAAAGAGCTTTAGGGTACTTTCACACTTCCGTTTTTTCCTTCCGTCACAATCAGCCCTTTTCCCATAGACTTGCATTGATGACGGATTGTGCCAAAAGTACCTGCGTTGCTTCCGCTGGCGGAAACCACGATGACTGTAACATTAAATGCTTGCGTCAAAATGACGCCGACCAGCAGATTCCGTTACTTCTGTTTAAAATTTTTAATGTTTCCCTATGGTAGCGGATTCCGTTGCTAAGTGCTTAACAACGGAATCCGCTGCTGTATTCCGCTAATTTCTACTGAGCATGCCCAGAATGAAAAAAGAAAAAACCCCAGAGCCGACGGATTCCGTTAAATGGACGCCTAACGGACGCCAAACGGATGCAATGGTCCGTTATTTCACAGGAATCGGCTAACGGATTACTGTGAAATAACGGATCCGTTGCATCCGTTGACACCACAAAAATAACGGATGCGTCAAAACGACGCAGTAACGGAGCCAGCGGATTCTACCCAACGCAAGTGTGAACTAGCCTTAGAGGTGAAATAGAAGCTTATGCTATAAACAAAAAAAAAAAAAAATTCGCACATCTTCTTTTCACAAGTTCGCTCATGTGCAGCTTTCCGCGGCATTACGAATGATGACTGTTCCAGGGAACCAATCACCAGGATTTTCTTATATAACCTAAAGCCAGTGCTATACTGGCACTATCAGGCTGATTCTCTACATACCTGTAGTGGTCAGCTCGGATACATGGGTTTTGAAACCCAAGAAAGTAAAGTCTTATAAAATCGGCTCACCTCTTGAGTGACAGCAGCTGAGGATCAGATAATATCTGGGGGTATTCATACTTATCCCCACCCCCTGTTAGAATTAGCTTAAGTATTATACAAACTTTGTTGCAGGACCTGTGTGAGGTCATACCCATGTGACCAGAAGGGGCGGGGCCTCAGCCAACAAAGCTGATATCACAAAGCAACATTTTTCTGTTGGCTGAGGGCCCACGACCTAAAAACGCATGCATTTTTTTGGTGCATTTTTCTGCAACAAGGTGCGTCTTTGGTGCAGAATACTTCTGTAGCGTGTGCACATAGACATAGTCTGTCACACTCCTGGTAGGTTTTAGATTGTTAGTAGTTATGATTGTGTGATGTTTTTTTTTGTTTTGGTTTATACCTGAATCTTTTAGTTCATTGCTAGGTTGGAAGAACAGTATGGCTCTCTGAGTCACATTTTTCTATGAGGTTCAGAAGAAACTGACAGTACAATATTACAGAATGATCTCCATAAGATATTTGCATGGGCAAACGCATGGCAGATGAGGTTTAATGTTGGTAAATGTAGAGTAATTCACCTCGGAGTAATCCTTTTTTCATGCGTTTCTGCAGCGTTTTAAACTGCAGCGTAAATGCGTGCGTTGTGCGTCCCCAGCAAAGCCTATGCCAATTAAGCAAATTCCATGCACACATTGCGTTTTAAAACGCAGCGTTTTGAATGCCAAATTTTTTACAAAATTGATGCGTTCTAAAAAGCAACGTGTCACTTCTTTTGTATGTTTTGGATGCTTTTCCCTGTCTGTCTGTGGGAGAGCACGCATCCAAACTGCATTCAAAATGCATCCAAAACGCAGCGTTTTGGATGCGTTTTGAAATGCACGTGCAATAACAAAACACTGCAGATTATTTGTCAAGCAACGTGCACACGTACCCTAAATGGAAGTAAACTAGGGACTATAAAACAGGAGAAGGACTTGGGGGTTCTGGTTACAATAAGCTGAGCAGCAGCACTCAATGTCAGGCAGCAGCTGCAAAAGCAAACAAGATTTTAGGGTGTATAAAGAGATATCACAACATATTATTACCCCTCTGTAAATCACTTGTAAGCACCACATCTAACATATAGGATCCAGTTTTGGGATCCGCATTTTAAAAAGAATATTAGGAAGTTAGTCTGTTCAAAGGCGGGCAACTAGATTATTACAAAGGATTGGAAGTCCTCTTCTATGATGAGAGGTTGGAAAAATTGGGCTTGTTTATTTTAGAAAACAGAAGTCTTAGAGACGATCTCATTTATATGTATAAATACATACAAAAGACTGGCACATGACTTATTCTTCCAAAGGACCAGGGGACATTATTATGTGTAAAGGAAAGGGCTCTTTACAGTCCGAGCAGTTAGACTGTGGAATACCCGGCATGAAGACACTCGGCATGAAAATCTGAGCGAGTAGAATGTGATCAAATATCGCATTCCACTCGGACCAATATTAAGCTATGTGTCAGCACCCATGAGCGATTATTTTCTCAGCCCTAATTGGACCGAGAAAACAGTTGCAGCATGCTGCAGGTGCAATGCGATCCTTCTTTCTCTCGCACTCATTAAAGTCTAGAGAGAACAATCACACTGCACTTGCAGTACACCGGTGTACCGCGAATGCAGGGCGAGAATGGCAATAGCTGGCTACGGAGGAGAGAGCGATAGATAAATCTCCCCTCCTCAGTGCTGCACCTCCCTGTGCAGCAGCGGCCTGACCCCCACAGCTGTGGTTTAATCGCATGATCAGACCTCAGTCGCAGTGATACTCGCATGACACTCTGCTCCCGCTGTGCTGCCAGCGTGAGCTGAGTGTCATGCGAGGATCGCAGTAGTCCCCGGCCGTAATGGCAGACATTTTATCAGCATTTATAAAAGGGCTGGATGCTTATCTCACAACAAATGGCATTGTGGGTTATAAATATGTTAGCGATAATCCATATTACTATGTAAAAAGCATGGTGTACCTAATAGCAGAGTTTTCACACGGAAATCAATATGGAGCTTATGTAAAGTTTTTTTGTTTGTTTTTGTTTTTTTAACAAAATCTGCTTAAACATCCATGTAAAAAAAAAAAAGTGTGAAGATACCGCAGTATGATCAAGTTGTAGAGTATTTGAGTATTTTATTTATTAGCCATTGTAATTTTATAAGTATTAAAAATGTTTTACAGATATCATCCACGGGTTCTGTATATAGACATTGATATTCACCATGGAGATGGCGTGCAGGAAGCTTTTTACCTCACTGACCGCGTTATGACTGTTTCTTTTCACAAATATGGAAACTATTTTTTTCCTGGCACAGGTAAGTCCGCCATGATGGGGTATGAAACTTGTAATCTATTATTAGCTTATATCATATTCTTGATATCGTGATAAGTAAGGGGAGTCAATGCAGGCAACACAAATATAAAATTGCAAATAAAGCGCTAAATTGAGTTTTGAATCACGATAAATGAGCCGAATGCGCACACAGTATACATGATTGAGCATCCATGATATCTGACACTATATCTGTAACTACCAGTTGGACAATTTAAACGCAAAACCTAAGTTCAGTGAAGCTGCAATACTATACATTGCCCTTCGAGTAGAGTAGTGCTGTTTTTGTTTTGGTTTTTTTTTTCTTTTGGGGGGTAGAAAAAAAAAACAAAATTATTGCTCGAAGGTTGGTTTTACACAGAGGACCTGTCACTAAATGTTTCATGTTGAATAAGACACAGGATGTATTAATGGCTGCCGGGTGAATAAAACATTGAGTTTGTTTGGCACTTAAAGAGCTAACACCCAGTTAGGCATAAAAAATAAAAAAATCTGATAGCTTTCACTTTGGGCGTGTACTTCTTCTCCCTGTATGATCCTGACCAATCATAAGCAGGCAGCAATGCTCGGAGGAAATAAGAACCCCCCCACCATAGCACACAGCAGATTTTTCAGTGAGAGAGATGTAATGATACAGTTCTGATCTCCTGGTCTAACCTCCTGCATGATTAGAAAGTAGGGAAGACTCACACATTTCAGACAAGGTCCTTATGAGGGAAGATGCAGCACAGCTGAGTTTAGCTGTGTCACATTACAAATCCTTATGTCATCTCTCCTAATATCATGGTCAGATCTGCTGTATTGCCCCTCCCCAACAGGGACTGTCCAGGGATAAGAGCTCAGTTTATAATGTCAACCCTCTCTCACAGCAGAGAGATTACATATCACGCAAGTGTAGTCCAAAACAGACTGCACCTGTGTAAGGCTCCTTTCAGATTGCGTTTTTCCCTACGTCCACAGGTCCCGTTGGAGCTTCCGTCCGAACCGCCCCTCCCCCACTCTGCAAAGCGTGTTCCACACACATGCACCGGCAGGGCCATTCACTGTAATGGAGCACACTGCGTTAGCGTGTGCTCAGTTTTGTGCCATTTTTGCACATATACGTTTTCTGCAGACGGACACCCGAATGATGTCGACTAAGTTCGTGTGTCCGTCTGCAGAAAACGTATATGTGCAAAAATGGCACAAAACAGAGCACACGCTAACGCAGTGTGCTCCATTACAGTGAATGGCCCTGCCGGCGCATGCTTCCGGAACACGCTTTGCAGAGTGGGGGAGGGGCGGTTCGGATGGATGCTCCGGCGGGACCTGTGGACGTAGGGAAAAACGCAATCTGAAAGGAGCCTAAGAGGTAATGACAGTCTGATCTTACTGCAGAGTAGTTAAGTCTGCTGTGCTCCAAAAACTCTTAAGTGTGACTAATGACAAACTCCGTAATCAGGAGAGCTGATTAAGGGTTTGCAATGTGGCACAGCTAAACTGCTGCACTGCCACTCTTCCATACTAACTTATGCAGGAGGTTAGACCAGGAAATCAGAGCTTTTCATTACATATCCCACATTGAAAAACTTGCTCTACTAGATATTGTTGGGAAAACACCGAAAATCAACCTTGGTAAGATATGAATAATATGGGAATTATATGTAGTAAGGTGGTCTCCTAACATAAGGAAAAAGTACCACCACCCATTTACTCATAAATAAAATGGATATTCTGATCTATGTCAATACACAAAACCAACTCACAAAAAGATCAGATAGCAAAAATTGGTATAAGAAAATCTTTATTTAACAATAAAAAATGTAGAAGAAAAAAAAAATGGGTGGGACTTGGCGCCATTCCAGCTGTGAGTATGTGTGCTTATTGCTAATACTTGATTGCCACTGTTTGATGCCCTTTGTACTTTTTTGCCTTGGGATTGTGCCTGAATATAATTCAATGATACTTGTTGGCTTCCCCTTTATTCTTTAATAATGTTGCTCTGTGGCTTCTACATAACGTTGCACACTTCTCTGCTCTCAGCTGCTCTGGTACGCCATCTTGTGTATCCTCCCTGTTACTACACCCCCTCTTTTTCTTCTACATTTTTTATTGTTAAATAAAGATTTTCTTATACCAATTTTTGCTATCTGATCTTTTTGTGAGTTGGTTTTTTAGATATTGTTGGGGCATGGTTTTCTTTCCTTTTGAGTGTTGTTGCCTGCTTATGATTGGTCAGAATTATACAGGGGGAAGAATTTCACAATCCCCAGTGAAAAGTCAGGCAATTTGTTTTCGTTTATTTACTTTTAAGTCTAAATGGATGCTAACTTATTAGGTGCTAAATTCTTTGTTTGCCAATATTTCTGTAAGGGAAAGATAAAATTAACTTTTTTGCTTTGAAGCCACTATTACATCTTGTATACAGTTCAGCTTGAATAATTTACTGAAAAGTCCTCTTTAAAGAGACTAATTTTTCTGTTCATGATGCAGACCCTACTACTGTCTATTTACTGGGTGTATCAACTGAGGGGTACATTGCCTGGGGTTCCCTGTCTATTCCTCTAATCCCTTATCAATCCAGCAAATAAAAGCACATCCTTTCTACTTTTGATAGAAATGTTTTTAATTTATGATAATTTTTGGATTCCGTTAGTTGGATTTATTAGATTCCAGATCCAAAGGAGTTCTAAAACTGACATTGCAGTTATACCTTACTCCCCTCACTTTTTGTGCTCTATTTAATGGGAAAGCTGGGTTACAGATATGCTCACGCTGTGACAGCCACTGTAAGGCTATGTGCGCACTAGAAAGTGCCATTTTCTTAAGAAAAAAACGGACCCTCTGAAAGAATCCCGCACCCGCGGTAAAAACTGCGGTAAAACCGCACCTGCGTTTTTGATGCGATTTGTTGTGGTTTCGCCACGGATTTTACCGCAGATTTACCGCAAGTTGGTCCCCGCGGATTTTACCATTAGCATTCAATGCAATAAAGCACATTGAGAAAGAGGAAAAAAAAAAAACAAGTAATTTTCTTCTGAGATAGATAAATAGAAAGATAGAGGACAGATCACTGCAGTATTCCCGAGCGGTAATGTGTTGTTCACATTACTGGCCGTGAGAAATGACCTGTAATTACCTCTGTAGTCTCATTGCGAGACTGCATTCCGTAGTGTGTCAGACGCGGCTGGATCAGTCTGCAAGCGTCGTGGGACCTCCGTGGATTACGCCGAAGCTGTGTGTTTGGGGTGTGTAATAAAGGGGTGAAAGAGGGGCTTTTTTGTTGTTTTATTTAAAATAAAGGATTTTTCGGTGTGTGTGTGTGTGTGTGTGTGTGTGTGTGTGTGTGTGTGTGTGTGTGTGTGTGTGTGTGTGTGTGTGTGTGTGTGTGTGTGTGTGTGTGTGTGTGTGTTTTTTTTTTTTTTTTTTTTTTCATTTTACTTACGGGTTAATCATGAAAGGTGTCTCATAGACTGTGCCATGATTAAGCCGAGACTTAAATGGCAGCGATCCGCTGCCATTTAACTCCTTATTACCTGGATTGCCACCGCATCACTGCAATCTGGAAGAGCAGGGACTGCCGTACAATGCATGCGACAGTCCCGGGGCAGCAGCGGACTGATATTCTCGGCTGCGGGAGGGTGGGGGCATTAACCCTGCCCGTCGCCCTCCCCAGCCTGAGCATACCGGGCTGCCGCTGTGTGTTTACCTCGGCTGGAAGGTAAAAATACGGCGGAGCCCACTTTCTTTTATTTTTATATGTCCGTTTGATTTCGATGTATGTGTGTGAGTACAATGTGTGTTTACTGTGTCTGTGATGTGTGTGTGTGTGTGTGTGTGTGTGTGTGTGTTCTCTGCTCCGCTTCCTCTTCCTGTCATAATGACATCACTTCCCTTCAAACCGCAGGGCAGTGATGAACATTACCGTAGGTAAACTGCGGCTATACCGGGGGTATACCGCACATCATTTGTTACCTGTGGTATACCCGCGGTACTTCGGGATTACATTACAGTGAATGGAGTGAAATACCGCGGGTACCTGCGGGAAAAGAAGTCACATGCACATTTTCTCAAGAAATTTTCTCAAGAAATTCTGCAGAAAGAATGTTCTGGAGAAAAAAACGCAGTGTGCGCACAGCTATTTTTTTCCCCATAGGTTTTGCTGGGAAATGTCTGCAGAAAGGTTACAAACATTTCTCAAGAATTTTCTGCAGCAAAACAGCGGGTAAAAATGCAGTGTGCGCACAAGGCCTAACTCTGCTTTCCCACTACTATGAACTGTATTTCTACAATTAAGGGAAAGAAAATCAGGGTTGTATTTTTCTACAGCTCAGCCAGCACAGAGAAATAGTGTTTTGAGTATTTATGCAGCGGCAGAGCCATATTAACTGGGAGGATTGTGTGTTATGTAGGATTGTGTGGGTTTTTTATTACATTTTCATTAAAACAGGTACATTACACCCTTTTTATCTAACACTGTCTTGTTTCAGGTGACATGTATGAGGTTGGCGCTGAAAGTGGGAGGTATTACTGTCTGAACGTCCCATTAAGAGATGGCATCGATGATCAAAGTAAGGACTAACCAGATAAATACTGGGTGAAAGACACTTGGGGCCTCATTTGCAAAAAATATTTGGCGAACAGATGACACCTTCATTTTCAAACTCTAGAAAAATAAAAGTTTGAGTCTTATTAGTTTTTTTTGGGGCAACACTGGTCCTTTATGTGGGAAGATTTTATCTTATATGACTATTCCCACCAGCTTGCCCATGTAGTAGGGGTAACTGCATGGAGGGGTGGTCCAAAAACCAAATTAAATTTTTATCATAAATGCCGATCTATTTAATGCCACAATTAAATCTATTTTTTAATGTACTGACTGCTTTTACTACTTTTTTTTTTGCCCCATGATGACTTTGAGTATCCCAGCATTAACTGAGATTCTCAAATAGTCATCAAAAAGGAAGTTGTTATAGTTTAATTAAAACATATTAGAAAATACAGTATCACAAAAGTGAGTACACCTTTCACATTTTTTTTTTAAATATTTTATATATCTTTTCTTGGGACAACACTGAAGATGTGACACGTTGATACAATAAAAATTAGTCAGTGTGCAGCTTGTATAACAGTGTCCTCTAAATAATTCAACACTTAGTCATTATTGTCAAAACCGTTGGCAATTAAGTGAATACACCCCTAAGTGAAAATGGCCAAATTGTGCCTCCAAAAGTGTCAATATTCTGAGTGGCCACCATTATTTTCAAGCAATGCCTTAACTCTCTTGGGCATGAAGTTCACTAGAGCTTCACAGGAGCCGCTAGAGTCTTCTTCCATCCTCCATGACGACGACATGGAGCAGGTGGATGTTGGAGACCTTGCACTTCTCCACCTTCCATTTGAGAATGTCCCACAGATGCTCAATAGGGTTTAGGTCTAGAGACATGCTTGGTCAGGCAAGTACCTTTTTAGTTTCTTTAGTAAGGCAGTGGGTGAGATGGGTTTCGGCTTCTTATCATGTTGGAATACTGCCCTACGGCCGCCCAGTTTATGAAGCGAGGGGGATCACTCTCTGCTTCATTATGCATTATGTCACAGTACGTGTTTGGTGTTCATGATTCCCTCAATGAACCGTAGCTCCCCATATGGTATGGCAACTCCAAACCATGACACTCCCACCACCATGCTTGACTGTAGGGAAGACACACTTGTCTTTGTACTCCTCACCTGGTTGCCGCCACACACGCTTGTCACCATCTGCTTGTCTTCAGCAGATTATGTGTAGGCTTTCTTGTGCATCATCTTTAGAAAAGACTTCCCTCCAAGGTAATGGCAATCTTCTTATAGCCTAGGCCATCTTTATGTAGAACAGCAATTCAGCAATTTTTTTTTTTTTTTTTTTTTTTTTTAGATCCTCAGAGAATTCATTGCCATGAGGAGCCATGTTGCATTTCCAGTGACCAGTATGAGAGAGTGTGTGAGAGAACACCAAATGTAACACACGTGCTTCCCATTAACACCTGGGACCTTCTAGCACTAATGAGTCTCACGATACTGGGGAGGAAAAGTGGCTTATTGGCCAGAGTTTGCCAATTTCATTTAGGGGTGTACTCACTTTTGTTGGCAGAGGTTTAGACATTAATGGCTGTGTGTTGCGTTATTTAGAGAACACCAAATTTACTCTGTTATACAAGCTGTACACTGACTACTTTACATTGTATCAAAGTGTCATATCATCAGTGTTGTCCAGTGAAAAGATATATTTCCAAAAATGTGAGTGGTGTACTCACTTTTGTGATATACTTTAGATTCGATTGTCATTACATAGGATGTTAGAATAAAAAAAAAATGTTTTGGACCACCCCTTTAATGTTCAGTTAGTGCATTACTCAATCTGATCCTTTGTATTCTTCTTTTCTCTTTTCATTCAAAGGTTATAGACATCTCTTCCAGCCGGTGATTAAACAGGTGGTGGATTTCTATCAGCCAACATGCATTGTTCTTCAGGTAAGGATTGCACACCTGACAACACTGTCTTTGTGTAAATTTATAGCAAATTCACTATGTGATATTCACAAAGCTATCCAGAGTGTGCCCGTCACAGTATACATACATACACAGTGTACTGCACACACAGATATGTGTTGCAGTACTAGAAAAAGTCATCAGATGATGGCAGGTTCATATTCCCATATTAACAAAGATGTAAATTAAGGTTTTTAAAAAATGAAACACATCCCTTTCCCTAAAAAAAAAAATATATATTATAATATAATATAATTATTATTAGATATATATTTCTTTGTCGCTCCTAATTGGGAGACCCAGACAATTGGGTGTATAGCTATGCCTCCGGAGGCCACACAAAGTATTACACTAAAAGTGTAAAGCCCCTCCCCTTCAGCCTATACACCCCCCGTACTGCTACGGGCTCATCAGTTTTTATGCTTTGTGCGAAGGAGGTCAGACATCCACGCATAGCTCCACAGCTTAGTCAGCAGCAGCTGCTGACTATGTCGGATGGAAGAAAAGAGGGCCCATAACAGGGCCCCCAGCATGCTCCCTTCTCACCCCACTCTTGTCGGAGGTGTTGTTAAGGTTGAGGTATCCATTGCGGGTACGGAGGCTGGAGCCCACATGCTGCTTTCCTTCCCCATCCCTCAATTAGGGCTCTGGGTGAAGTGGGATCCCATCGGTCTCCAGGCACAGGAGACCGTGCTCCATCCACAGCTCCTGAGGACCCTGCTGGATAGGAGCCGAGTATCGTTCAGGGACATGGCCCTGCTACTTGGAGGTACTCTGTGTCCCCGTGGGGACCGCGCACAGCAACACTCCAGCATTGCTGGGTGTGCTAGTGCACCGGGGACAGCAGCGCTGGCTGCATTTGTGCCACTATACACTTCAGCGTCGCTGAGTGTATTTGTGTAGGGGGACTGCCGCGCTGACCGCCGCTGCCATGGTTATCACTGCGGCGCAGCTGGGACTGTTAGTGCGCCGGGGACTTCCGCGCCGACCGCGCTTATACGGCGGCCGCGCTTATAACTATAGTCCCCGGCTTCTGCGGCCTAGTCTCATTCTTTTCCCGCCCCCAGCCCTGCCAGTCAGGGGAAGGGCGGGACGCTGTACAGGTCGGCAGCACTGAGGGCTGGAGCATGCTTTGCATACTCCACCCCCCTCACTCTGCACAGTGGGGCACCAGTTCCCGCACTTTTCTGGGTCACGCCCACGGCCCCCTCCTCTCCTCAGGACGCTGGCAGCCATTCCTCTCAGATCTAACGCTGGAGAGGAGAGACAAGCTCAAAGAGACCCAGGCAGGAATTCTGGTGCCCACACAAACGCTTTGCGCAGGCGGTAAGCAGCACCTGTGGTGCTGGCCCCACTAGTGCAGAAGTGTACTTATAGATTATATGATTATAGACTATACTTTACACTGTATGGTGCACTGTTGATTTGTGGCTATTTACCCTTCTGTATTGCTCAGAGGAGACAACAGCATGTCGTCCACAAATAGCAAGGGTGCCAAAGCACAGACTTACTATGCTGCCTGTGCAGCATGTACGGCTATACTGCCGGCAGGTTCCACTGACCCTCATTGTGTGCAATGCTCGGCCCCTGTGGCACTTTCTCAGCCGGAGCCTCTGCTAGGGGTGGCCCAGGGAGAACCACCTGTTAACACTGTCCAGGTGACAGGGACGGAGTTTGCAGTTTTTACTGAAAGACTTTCTGAGACTATGGCTAAGATATTAGAAGCCTTGCAGTCCAGGCCGGCATCTCAAGCCAGGGGCACTGTGGTATCATTGTCCCCTGGTTCCCCTCAGTTGGAACAGCAATGTCTTCCCGGGGTGTCTCATGGATCCCAGGGTGAGGTCTCTGACACGGACCGCAGCCCCAGACCGACTAAGCGAGCTCGCTATGAAATTCCCTCGACATCATCACAATGTTCAGGGTCTCAGCGAGAGGACTCTCTGTATGATGAAGCGGAGGTAGCTGATCAGGATTCTGATCCTGAAGCCGCTCTCAACCTTGATACTCCTGATGGGGACGCCATAGTGAATGATCTTATTGCGTCCATCAATGAAATGTTGGATATTTCTCCCTCAGCCCCTCCAGTGGAGGAGTCAGCTTCTCAGCAGGAGAAATTCCGTTTCAGGTTTCCCAAGCGTACAAAGAGTATGTTTCTGGACCACTCTGACTTCAGAGAGGCAGTCCAGAAACACCGAGCTTATCCAGATAAGCGTTTTTCCAAGCGCCTTAAGGATACACGTTACCCTTTTCCCCCTGACGTGGTCAAGGGCTGGACTCCGTGTCCCAAGGTGGATCCTCCTGTCTCCAGACTGGCGGCTAGATCCATAGTTGCAGTGGAAGATGGAGCTTCACTCAAGGATGCCACTGACAGACAGATGGAGCTCTGGTTGAAATCCATCTATGAAGCTATCGGCGTGTCTTTTGCTCCAGCATTCGCAGCCGTATGGGCACTCCAAGCTATCTCAGCTGGTCAGGCGCAAATTG
This sequence comes from Anomaloglossus baeobatrachus, assembly GCF_048569485.1. Lineage (NCBI taxonomy): Eukaryota > Metazoa > Chordata > Amphibia > Anura > Aromobatidae > Anomaloglossus > Anomaloglossus baeobatrachus. The sequence continues at coordinate 74,938,983 of NC_134356.1, forward strand.
ACGCACTCACGTACGTCTGCGCCGCAGGTGGCGTCCATAACCTCTCAAACGTCGGCATTTGCGTCCTACGCTATTAATGCTGTCCTGGACTCTGCGACCCGTACGGCGGTTGCAGCCGCCAATTCGGTGGTAATACGCAGGGCCTTGTGGCTGCGGGAATGGAAGGCAGATTCGGCTTCCAAAAAAGTGCTTAACTGGATTGCCATTTTCTGGCGACCGTTTGTTTGGTGAGAGATTGGATGAAATCATCAAACAATCCAAGGGAAAGGAAACATCCTTACCCCAAGCCAAACCAAAAACACCCCAACAGAGGAGGGGACAGTCGAGGTTTCGGTCCTTTCGGGGTGCGGGCAGGTCACAATTCTCCTCGTCCAAAAGGCCTCAGAAGGATCAGAGGAACGCCGACGCATGGCGGTCTAAATCACGCCCTAAAAAGACCGCCGGAGGTGCCGCTACCAAGGCGGCTTCCTCATGACTTACGGCCTCCTCACACCGCATCCTCGGTCGGTGGCAGGCTCTCCCGCTTTTGCGACACCTGGCTGCCACAAGTAAAAGACCGTTGGGTGAGAGACATTTTGTCTCACGGTTACAGGATAGAGTTCAGCTCTCGTCCTCCGACTCGATTCTTCAGAACATCTCCGCCTCCCGAGCGAGCCGAGGCTCTTCTGCAGGCGGTGGGCATTCTGAAGGCAGAAGGAGTGGTGGTCCCGGTTCCTCTTCAGCAACAGGGTCACGGTTTCTACTCCAACCTGTTTGTGGTTCCAAAGAAGGACGGGTCTTTCCGTCCTGTCCTGGACCTAAAACTGCTCAACAAACACGTAAAGGCCAGGCGGTTCCGGATGGAATCCCTCCGCTCCGTCATCGCCTCAATGTCCCAAGGAGATTTCCTTGCATCGATCGATATCAAAGATGCTTATCTCCACGTACCGATTGCTGCAGAGCATCAGCGCTTCTTGCGCTTCGCCATAGGAGACGAACACCTTCAGTTCGCGGCACTGCCGTTCGGCCTGGCGACAGCCCCAAGGGTTTTCACCAAGGTCATGGCTACAGTAGTTGCGGTCCTCCACTCTCAGGATCACTCAGTGATACCTTACTTAGACGATCTGCTGGTCAAGGCACCCTCTCAAGAGGCATGCCAACACAGCCTCAACGTTACTCTGGAGATTCTCCAGAGTTTCGGGTGGATCATCAATTTTCCAAAGTCAAATCTGACACCGGTCCAATCACTGACATATCTTGGCATGGAGTTTCATACTCTTCCAGCGATAGTGAAGCTTCCGCTGGACAAACAGCGTTCACTACACACAGGGGTACAATCTCTCCTTCAAGGTCGGTCACACCCCTTGAGGCACCTCATGCACTTCCTGGGGAAGATGGTGGCAGCAATGGAAGCAGTCCCTTTCGCGCAGTTTCACCTGCGTCCTCTTCAATGGGACATCCTACGCAAGTGGGACAGGAGGCCGACGTCCCTAGACAGGAACGTCTCCCTCTCTCAAGCAACCAAAGCTTCCCTTCGGTGGTGGCTTCTTCCCACCTCATTATCAAAAGGGAAATCCTTCCTACCCCCATCCTGGGCGGTGGTCACGACGGACGCGAGCCTGTCAGGGTGGGGAGCAGTTTTTCTCCACCACAGGGCTCAGGGTACGTGGACTCAGCAAGAGTCCTCACTTCAGATCAATGTTCTGGAGATCAGGGCAGTGTATCTTGCCCTAAAAGCGTTCCAGCAGTGGCTGGAAGGCAAGCAGATCCGAATTCAGTCGGACAACTCCACAGCGGTGGCTTACATCAACCACCAAGGTGGGATACGCAGTCGGCAAGCCTTCCAGGAAGTCCGGAGGATTCTGCTGTGGGTGGAAGCCACAGCATCCACCATATCCGCAGTTCACATCCCGGGCGTAGAAAACTGGGAAGCAGACTTTCTCAGTCGCCAGGGCATGGACGCAGGGGAATGGTCCCTTCACCCGGACGTGTTTCAGGAGATCTGTTGCCGCTGGGGGATGCCGGACGTCGACCTAATGGCGTCACGGCACAACAACAAGGTCCCAACATTCATGGCTCGATCTCAAGATCACAGAGCTCTGGCGGCAGACGCCTTAGTTCAGGATTGGTCGCAGTTTCAGCTTCCTTATGTGTTTCTTCCTCTGGCTCTGTTGCCCAGAGTGTTACGCAAGATAAGGGCCGACTGCCGCCGCGCCATCCTCGTCGCTCCAGACTGGCCGAGGAGGTCGTGGTACCCGGATCTGTGGCATCTCACGGTCGGCCAACCGTGGGCACTGCCAGACCGACCAGATTTGCTGTCTCAAGGGCCGTTTTTCCATCTGAATTCTGCGGCCCTCAACCTGACTGTGTGGCCATTGAGTCCTGGATCCTAGCGTCTTCAGGATTATCTCAAGAGGTCATTGCCACTATGAGACAGGCTAGGAAACCAACGTCCGCCAAGATCTACCACAGGACGTGGAAAATATTCCTGTCGTGGTGCTCTGCTCAGGCGTTTTCTCCCTGGCCATTTGCCTTGCCCACTTTTCATCTCAATCAGGACATCTCCTTACCCTCGTTTTGTCCTCATCCAGTTCACCAATGTGAAAAGGATTTGCACTTGTTAGATCTGGTGAGAGCACTCAGAATCTATATTTCTCGTACGGCGCCCCTGCGCCGCTCCGATGCTCTCTTTGTCCTTGTCGCTGGCCAGCGTAAAGGGACACAAGCTTCCAAATCAACCCTGGCTCGGTGGATCAAAGAACCAATTCTCGAAGCTTACCGTTCCTCGGGGCTTCCGGTTCCCTCAGGACTGAAGGCCCATTCTACCAGGGCCGTGGGAGCGTCCTGAGCCTTGCGACACCAGGCTACGGCTCAGCAGATGTGTCAGGCAGCTACCTGGTCGAGCCTGCACACTTTCACGAAACACTATCAGATGCATACCTATGCTTCGGCAGATGCCAGCCTAGGTAGGCGAGTCCTTCAGGCGGCAGTTGCCCACCTGTAGGACGGAGCCGTTACGGCTCTATTATGAGGTATTATTTACCCACCCAGGGACTGCTTTTGGACGTCCCAATTGTCTGGGTCTCCCAATTAGGAGCGACAAAGAAGAAGGGAATTTTGTTTACTTACCGTAAATTCCTTTTCTTCTAGCTCCAATTGGGAGACCCAGCACCCGCCCCTGCTTTTTGTATACACATGTTGTTCATGTTAAATGGTTTCAGTTCTCCGATATTCCTTCGGATTGAATTTACTTTAAACCAGTTTATAATTTTTTCCTCCTTCTGGCTTTTGCACCAAAACTGATGAGCCCGTAGCAGTACGGGGGGTGTATAGGCTGAAGGGGAGGGGCTTTACACTTTTAGTGTAATACTTTGTGTGGCCTCCGGAGGCATAGCTATACACCCAATTGTCTGGGTCTCCCAATTGGAGCTAGAAGAAAAGGAATTTACGGTAAGTAAACAAAATTCCCTTCTTGCCATCATTGTGTCTGTAAGAGTTCTGTCAAAATCTAATATGAATTATCCTGTTTGATATCAAAATATCTTATGCACCTCAAATGGCATCTAAGAAATGACAGCTCGTTCCTTTAACAAGCTTTGATAACTTAGGAAAAGAAGCCAAACCAAAAACTCCATTATTATTATATTTAGATATTTCTCTGACACCTCATTGGGGGACACAGGACCATGGGTGTTATGCTGCCTATCCATAGGAGGACGCTAAGTAGATGCAAAAGCATAGCTCCTCCTCTGCAGTATACACCCCCTGGCCGGGCCAGGCAACCTCAGTTTTAGCTTAGTGTCTATAGGAGGCACATCTCTGGAGACTACTGCAGCAAGATTTTTTTGTTTTTAGAGGGCGACGGTTCCTTCGGGGACCGATCTCCCAAAACCATCAACAGGCGGGAACGCGGAGTGTTGCCTCCCCGTACCACCTCCTGCGGCGTTGGATCCTGGGCTGTTACTCACTGGACGACAGGTCTCATGGCACTGATTTTCCAGAGCCCAGAGCAGATGAAAACTTCCTCAGCCCCTCTTGCAGGCTCTGAGTTGATATTCACTCCGCACCAGCGTGACCAGACTGCCATCTCCACAGGAGCTGAGGTGAGATAATTCCGATTTTTCGAGAGCCCCAGAGCATTTTTCAGTCCCTCTGGCAGGCTCTGAGTTGATACACGTTCTGTGACCGGGCACAGCAGGCATCAGAATCTGCACACTGGTTCCCTGACAGGAAACTGGAGCAAAGGTAACACTGACTGGATGCACATGGGCTGTGATTGCAAACACCTGCAGAGCTTTCCACCTGTGGCGGGGGGAGGGGACAACTCCCTGGACTAAGTGCACCCGCAGCTGCGGTACACTAAGGGTATGTGCGCACGTTGCTTTTTACCTGCTTTTTACCTGCTTTTTACCTGCTTTTTACCTGCTTTTTTGCTGCTTTTTCTTCTGCGCTGTTTAATGCCAAAATGGATGTGTTCTTCTATTCAAGCAAAGTCTATGGGAATTTGGGTTTCTTGTTCACACTATGTTGTTCAAAATGCTGCCTTTTTGTGGCAGAACTTTGGTCAAAAACTCAGCTTTTCAAAGAAGCAACATGTCAATTGTTTTTGCCATTTGGGTTTTGCACTGCAAAGCTGAGTTTTTGACCAAAGTTCTGCCACAAAAAGGAAGCATTTTGAACAACATAGTGTGAACAAGAAACCCAAATTCCCATAGACTTTGCTTGAATAGAAGAACACATCCATTTTGGCATTAAACAGCGCAGAAGAAAAAGCAGCAAAAAAGCAGGTAAAAAGCAACGTGCGCACATACCCTTATAGAGGTTTTTCTGTCCACCATTGTTGTACAGGGCTGGAGGGGGGAAGAGGAGTCCCTTCCCACCATTTTTTTGTTTATTATATTTTCTCATGCCGCCTTGTCAGAGCTAAGCCCTGCCCCCTACGACACTCGATAAGCCACGCTCCCTCACGAAAGCGCGTGTAACCCTCCTCACACAGGATCTGCAGAGCATTGCTGCAGAGCATTGCTCCCTCTTATGATCAGAGCCTGTGGGCGTCTCTCAGAGCTGGCTTCCTCCTTCCCACAGGAACTGTGACGCAGGAGGGGGAAAGGGTCATCAGGGTTCTGGATGAGTTATAGCCTCACTTACATATTAACTCTGCAGAGCATTGCTCCCTCATTACAATCAGAGTTTGTGGCTCATCAGCCAGGGGCTGCAGTCACATGTTTTATGCCCTGCACAACTACAGCAACAACTATAAGACTATTAATGTATCCTGCCACGCTGAGCTACTAGGGGATGATAGCACCTCTTCCTTCTGTGAGTCCGGTGCCTTTGTAGCCCCCCCCGCCACCACCGCAGCAACCGCTGCCAGCCCAGAGCCTACGGCTCCCAGTCCCCCAGAATGGGCACAGTTCCCAGAACCTGGTGCTGGCTATGCAACATCGTCCTACACCCCTCGGGGCCCCTGGACAGAACGCAGCCTGATGACACCTCTATAGAGGGTCCTTCTGATAAGATTCAGCCCTCTGCTTCACCGTTTGCAGATCAGAAAAAGGGCATGACCCCCATGGGTCTCCCTCTGGGGTTCACAGATGGGGTTCTCCCACATGTTCCGCGGTCTCTGAGAAGCCGGAGGAAGGGGAATGATGTTTGTACCGGGATGATTCCTTGGTTTCAACCTCCCCGAGCGATCAAGCTGCGATGGACTCCCTTATTGCAGCAATCTACCAAAACTCTGCATGTGGAAGGTCTCCCATCCACTACTACTGATCCTGCGGTCTCCTTTAAAAGGGTGAAGAAACTTAAAAAAAAAAAAAAAAAAAAGAGCTTTTTGACGCCGCTTCGGTATCCGTAAACTCATGGAGTCCCGGTACCCCTTTGGCTTAGCTGTCGGTGGACCCTCACCAGGCTTCTGCCTGCCTGAAGGACCCTCCTGTCTTTTTTACTTGATGGATCCTCCTTCAAGGACCCGACAGACAGACAAGTGGAGCAGCTCGATCGCTCTGCCTCGAGGCCGCGGGTCCCTCTCCCCTTCCGTCTGGGTCGCACGGGGCACCAGGACTACCAGTTTTCCTCAGACCCTCACAGATGTAACTGTTCACATTGCTGCGGCGGCGGAGTACCTCATGCAGGCCTTCCACGGCGCTGCTACCTGCGCAGTTATTGCCACCTCAAATACCATAGCCATCCATAAGGCCCTCTGGTTCCGATAATGGAGAGTGGACTCGGTCTCTAAGAAGCCTCTCACAGTACTCCTTTCCAGACCGATGGTTTGCCGATCGTCTGGACAGGCTTTTTTTTTTTTTTTTTGTCTGACGCCGCGGGAGGAAAAGATTACCTCTCTCCCCCAACTCTAGCCCAGGATGTTTACACGCAGGGCCCGACCTTCTCAGCCCTCCCCGAGTCCACCTCGTCCTGGCAGTCTAGACAAAGACCGAGAAGTCTCGTTCTTCTCCATCTGGGCCGCCGCCTCAGACCACAAATGGGTGTGATACCTTGTGTCTTCCGGTTACCACATTGAATTCTGGACCCGATCCCCTGGTCAGTCTTTTCTCTCAAACCCCCTCAAACGCTCCAAAACACCACGAGGCCTTCTCCTCAGCAATCCACTCCCTCCAAACGGCGGGGGTGATGGTACCTGTTCCGGACGGCGAGAGGTTCAAGGCTATACCTATCGTGGTCGCCAAAAAAAGACTGGGCAGTTCATCCCATCCTGGACCTCTAACACCTGAGCAAACATGTGCACGTAAGGAGATTCAGAATGGACTTCCTAGGGTCCATTATTACCTTTATGGTCGAAGGAGAATTCCTTGCTTCCCTAGCTATCAGGGACACGTACCTGCACATACCCACCGCTCCAGCTCACCAAAGTTTCTCCGCTTCGCGGTTCAGGACTTATTATTTTCATTTGTGGCCCTACCCTCGGCTCTGCCACAGCACCAAGGGTCTTAACTAAGGTCATGGCGGCCGCCATGAGTGCCCTTCACGCCAGGAGAGTGGCTGTTCTGCCTTGCTTGGATGACCTCCTCATCAAGGGCTCAACCAGCGTGCAGATCTCTGTGGGCAACCTATCCCGCTTAGGGCGGCTTCTGACTCTAGTCAAATCATCCCCGGTCGCGTCAAAATCCGTCACCTCCCTGGGCATGTCCCTGGACACTCTTCGGGGCTTGATATTTCTCACTCAAGTCAAGGCGACCGCTCTACAACAAGCGGTACACTGCCCTCTACGTACTCCTGTCACTTCATACGATTCAGTATGAGAGTGCTAGGTACGATAGCGGCGGCTATAGAGGCAGTGCTGCTCGCTTAGCAACACCACCGCCCACTGCAGCTTGCGCTTCTAGCTGCCTGGGACAAGAGCCCCTTTTCCTTGGACGAACTTTTCACCTGACCCCTTCAGTCAGGTATGCGCTTTACTGGTGGCTTCAGTCCTCTTCCATATCGAGAAGGAGTTTTTCTCCCCCAAGTGGACTGGCTACTCCTGACCACGGACGCCAGACTCTTAGTCTGGGGAGCAGCGTACTGGCTCCACACTGCTTCGGGACGTTGGACACCCCAGGAGTCTTCCCTTCCCAGAAATCATCCTGAAAATCAGCGTGATCTTCTCGCGCTCAGGTCATTCCCCTTTTCTGCTAGCAGGTCATTTGATTCGGGTCCAATTGGATAATGCAACAGCTGTGGCCTATGTCAATCAGCAGGGAGGTATCAGCAGCAAGACAGCTTATCTCGAGGTCCCCAGGATCCTCACCTGGACCGAATCGACTGGGTCTGTGTTTTCAACGTTACACATACCGGGAGTAGAAAACTGGGTGGCGGACCTTCTAAGTCGCCAAGGCCTGGCCGCCGGAGAGTGGTTTCTCCACCCAGAAGTGTTCCCACACATCTGCACTCACTGGAGTACACCAGACGTGGAATTAATGGTGCTCTACAAATAAATAATAATAAATAATAATAATCTAATGGCCTCAAGGTTGAACGCAAAGGTACCTGCGTTCTTAGCCAGGTCACGTGACCCACAGTCCATTGGCGCGGATGCTCTAGTCTCCTGAAGTCGTTTCAGTCCAACTTACATGTTTTTCGCCTCTGCCCCTGCTGCCGCAAGAAATCAGGAAGATCAAGGCAGAAGGAGTCCCGGTGATACTAATAGCACCGGACTAGCCCAGGTGCGCCTGGTATGCTGAATTAGTACAGTTGCTCATGGCACCTCGTAAGCATCCCAGACTTGCTGACCCAAGGGCCCATTTCCCATCAGAACTCCAGAGCCCTGAAGCTGACGGCCTGGCCATTGAGACCTGGACTTTAAAAAGAGGGAGATTCTCCCCTGCGGTCATCTTCACCTTGTACAGTGCCCGAAAGCCGGCCTTCATCCCATATTTACCACCGTACGTGGAAAACTTTCCTTTTCCAGTGCAGGGAATCTAATGTCCAACCTATGCCTCTGGCGATCCCCAGAATTCTTGATTTTTTTTTTTTTTTTTTGCAGTCAGGTTGCAAAAAGGGTTGGCCCCCAGCTCCCTTAAGGGGCAGGTTTCATCTCTCTCAATATTCTATCAATTCCGCCTAGCTTGCAATCCGCAAGTCAAGACTTTCCTCAAGGGTGTTTCCCATCTAGTTTCCCTGTATGAACGGTCGCTGGACCCATGGGACCTCAATCTCGTTTTGGACGGTATCCAGAGGTCCCCTTTTGAACCTCTTAAGGAATCTTCTCTTGCTCTTTTCTCTCCTGGAAGGTAACATTCTTAGTGGCGATTTACGTCCATCAGACAAGTTTCGGATCTGGCATCACTCTATTGCCGCAAACCCTTTCTGATCTTTCATCAGGACAAGGTGGTTCTACGCCCCCTTCCGGATTTTCTTCCGATGGTTATTTCCCCGTTTCATATGAACGAGGACATTGTTCTGACTTCCTTTTTGTCCACACCTAGTCCATAGGGTGGAAAGGTTTCTACATTCGCTAGATCTTGTGAGGGCTCTCAGATATTACGTACCCAGGACAGCCCCTTTAGGAACATAGACTCCTTGTTCGTCATTCCTGAAAGGCCTAACAAAGGACAGGCAGCTTCACAGGCAACGCTGGCTCGCTGGATTCGCTCTGCGATCCAGGAAGTCTACTGCTTGCAACTCAAGCCCATTCCTAGTGGGCTGCGGACTTATTCCACGCAAGCAGTTGGCGCCCCTTGGGCCATTAGGCATCAGCCTTCAGTGGAACAGAGGTGTAAGGCTGCGACCTGGTCTTGCCTACATACTGTTTCAAAGCATTACTGAATCCATACCCAGGCTTCGGCTGAGGCGAACCTAGGTAGGAAAATACTGCAAACGATAGCCAGGAGCACCTACTGAGATAGGTACTCCACTATCTGGGACTGGTTCCTACTCCTTGGGTTGCGTTGTTTATTGTTTACCCACCCATGGACTGCTTTAGGACGTCCCATGGTCCTGTGTCCCCCAATGAGGCGTCAGAGAATAACGGATTTTTGTGTACTCACCGTAAAATCGTTTTCTCTTAGCCATCATTGGGGGACACAGCACCCACCCTGTTGCCCTATTGGGCCTTGGTACCTTATTTGGTTATGACTCTTTTTTTTTTTTTTTTTTCTCATGTTACTCTGTTGAGAAGTTTTTACTGTTTTTTTTTTTCTCTTCTCCTACTGCTTGTGTACTAAAACTGAGGTTGCCTGGCCCGGATAGGGGGTGTATACTGCAGAGGAGGAGCTATGCTTTTGCATTTACTTAGTGTCCTCCTATGGATAGGCAGCATAACACCCATGGTCCTGTGTCCCCCAATGATGGCTAAGAGAAAACTATTTTACGGTGAGTATACAAAAATCCGTTGTTTTTTTTTTATTTTTTTTACTTTTGCCCAAGAGTTGGGATCTGCCCATCAAAGACATAAAACCTACAGAATAAAAGGGCACAACATCTCCCATGCATCTGTTGGTTTCCTGTCCAGGAGGGGGAACCTATATCTGGCGTGTCTGATTGCAGAATTGAGAAAGAAGACATCCTTACCCAAGCCTGGCCTGGTCACCTCCGATAGTGGTTGTGTGCCTCCTGTGTCAAAGCAGAGGTCCTGGAAGTGAGGTTGATTGAGCATACTGACTGTGCAGCCAGCCAGCGTTGGCGGCATTTCTATTTATCTGCCAGCCGCCTTGTCTTCCCAGGTCTGTGCATGCAAGGAACGCTCTGGAGTAGCCGCACCCAGATGACAAGCGCTAGTGACTTTTCACCCGGAAGTGTTAATTCACTTCAGGGATTTTTCGGAGGAGACATTCAGTTGGAGGGATGCACGCCGTGGAAGGCTAGTCCTGCATCTAACATGTGTTTGAGACCACCAGAAGAGCGAGTAGACTCTGGCACTCCTTCCAGTTTCGTGATTAAGAGCTGGCAGCGGCAATCGTACTGGTGGTAAACAGGACACCAGTAGAGAGAGTAAGATCAGCCAGCAAAGCAACAGCAGTAAAGTGGATCGGGATGGATCTACGGCCTCCTGAAGAAATCACTCAGTTGATATGATTCTGCCTCCTTATCAGTCTGGTAGCTTGCTAGCCATGGAGTGGTTATTGACCTGTATGAAGGTTCACTGTATAATGGGATTATTCTTGTTGTTTTACTTGTTAGGAAAGGCCCATAAAGTGTGTGACAAAGAATAAACACACAGGATGTGCTCTTTGCAAAGAAGGGTTACCTAGCTTGTGACAGAAGAGACACTGTTGCTCACGTATTAAAAAGCTGGTCTGTGAAGAGTCTCCCAATTTCATCATGGAGTTAAGATTGGTAATTAGGGCAGAGTTGAAAACCTCTCATCAAAAAGAAGGTGATAGCATTGACTCTAGAGCATTTGTGTAGCTGCCTTTAAATCAATGTTCCCCCATTGTTTTGGGGTTTTGTTTTAACTACCTTTTTATAAACGGTAATTCTTTTGATACAGCACATCTAGATATTCTCAGACTATGGGCTCTTGTTAAATGATTATCATACCTAGCAGAGTCCAGCCATCAGCTAGCTCCACGTTCTTCTAAAAGTTACATAGTTACATAGTTACTTAGGTTGAAAAATGACCTAGGTCCATCCAGTTCAACCTTCCTCCACCAGTTCTACATTTAGTCACTAAGTCATTTAGTAGAAAAGTGAGTTTCTTCTAATCTGAATTCTTCTTTTTCAACTTCCAGTGCGGTGCTGACTCCCTCGGATGTGACAGACTAGGATGTTTTAACCTGAGTATAAGGGGGCACGGGTAAGCTGCACAAATAACTTTAAACCATAAATTAATCCATAGCTGTCTGTGAATTTAGTGATGTGTAATAATGAGAAATGACACAGGGAAAAAGTATTTAACATGCTTACTGACATGTTTAATACTTATTCAAAAGCCTTTGTTGGTGATGACAGCTTCAAGACTCCTCCTGTATGGAGAAACTAGTCACCTGCATTGCTCAGGTGTGATTTTGGACCATTCTCCCACACATACTCTCTTCAAATCCTGAAGGTTCCATTGTATTCCTTTTATAAACTCTGAGCTTTAGTTCCCTCCATAAATTTTCTATTGGATTCAGGTCAGGTGATCGGCTGGGCCATTTCAGCAGATTTAGTTTCTCTGAAACCAATAGAGAGTTTCCTTGTCTGTGTTTGGCATCATTGACGTGCTGAAATGTCCACCCTCGTTTCTTGATAGGTTAAAGCAGATTTTTATCAAAAATGTCTCTGTACATTTGGCCATTCATTCAATCTGTCTTCAGCAAACTGCATTCTTTCTTCTGTATCTTAATCCTGCTGGGACGACAGCCGTGCAGACCAATTTGTTTGATGCAGTGTGTATGTGTGGTACACGCTATAGCTAACCCCATCTTGTGTGTGTGTGTGTGTGTGTGTGTGTGGTACACTGTATGTAACTTCATTGCGTGTAGATGGTGTGGGGAACACTCTGTATCTAACTCCATTGTGTGTAGAACACCCTAACCCCATCATGTAGTATTTGTGGTACACTTTGTATCTAACCCAAATTGTCATGTATGTGGTACACTCTGTATCTAACCCCATTTTCTTTATCGTGCCTTTGGGAGACCCAGACCTTGGGTGTTTAGCTTCTGCCTCCGGAGGACACACAAAGTACTACACTTAAAAGTGTAGCTCCTCCCTCTGAGCTTATACACCCCCTGGTGAGCCAGTCCCAGCCAGTTTTATCGCTTTGTGTTCAGGAGGCATACATCCACACATGCATTCTCATGATTTTTTTTCTTTCTTTGGAAGAGATTGAAGAAGTGCGGGTCCACGTCTGGACCCCCGGCATGTCCCTTCTCACCCCACTGTGTCGGCGGTGTTGTAAGGTTGATTTCCAAGGCTGGAGCCTTACATGCCGTGCTCCTTCACCATCCCTCCTGGGCTCTGGCTTGAAGTGGGAGCCAGCACGGTCTCCATGCCTGGCAGGAGACCGGTCTCCATCCACAGCCCCTTGAGGATTCTGGTGGACCGGAGCACTCATCCCAAGGGACCTGGCCCTGCGTCTCAGCAGCTAAGTACCTGAGACGTTTATATGTTGGGGGTCCCTGTTCTTTATTGTATGGGGAGAGTATGCTGAATGTATTTATTTTGGCATTTCCGGCGGGTTCTCTAGCTTTCGCCCGAGAACCGCGCCGATGGTGCCTGCGTGTCGGCCTCGCCGCTTAAATTTAGGCCCCGGCTTTGCTGGAGGCCTAGTTTCTGTTAACTACCCTCGCATGTCACTCATGCAGAGGGACAGGCACGGCTCCTCCCGGCGGCCGTCCTGCACAGGGGAGGGACACTCCCCACTGCTGGGGCGTGTCTCCTCCCCTGCAGGTCTCTATGGCCCTCCAGTTCTCGCTCTCCTACAGGAACGCCCCCAATTCCCGCCGCCTCTCTTCGCTCCGGCGGCCATTTTCTTAGGCAGAGTTCACTCTGCGCTGGGCCTTTCTGCACTCTGCATCCCTGCTGAGGTGCTGTGCATTGGGGGTCCGGGCTTCGGGATCTGGAGGGCACACAACACCGCTTCCAGCGGTCTGGTAAGCCACAGCCGGTTTCTGGTTGTGGATCTCTGTATATTCTCCCTGGGGTTCATTCTCTTGCAGAGCCCCCACTCCAGCAGCATGTCTCACACGAGGAGCAAGGCTCCAAAGCTTTATACTGTATGCGCTGCATGTAAGCTCCTGCTGCATGAGCCGAGCACCTATCCACATTGTGATGTCTGCTCTAACTTGGCGGTGCCACAGCCTGGAGTCTCACCCCCAGTGGTCTCTCCGGCTGCCTCTGCACCTGTGGCTGAACCCCCGGCCTGGGTAGAGTCCTTCTCTAGGTCTATATCCCAGTCATTTGCTGAGTCCATGGGACTTTTGTCCAGGACTTTGATGAATATGCATCAGCCCTCCTCACAGGGTGCCTCTAATGCTCTTGCTAAGGGTCCTTTAGGATCCCTATCCTCTGACCTCTGTCCATCGGAGCTCACAGAGGATTCATAATCAGGTCCCAGACCCCGTCCTCCTAAGAGAAGGCGCAGGGTTTCCGCTCCCTCCTCATCCCGCGGCTCTGATTCAAGAGCTGACTCGCAAGATGAGTAGGATGCCCTTACGGGGGGCTCGGAGGCTAACTCCATGTACCCCATCGATCTTTCCGAGGGTGACTCAGATCTTAGTGACCTGATTGCTTCTATTAATTCTGTGCTGGATCTCAATCCGCCAGTATCAGAGGAGCAACCCTCTCTGGCAGAAAAGCACCAGTTTACCTCGCCTAAGAGAGTAAAGAGTGTGTTCTTTAACCACTCCAGTTTTCAGACCGCTGTGACCAAACCCAGGGCCTGTCCTGAAAAACGCTTCCCAAAGCGTGGTTCTGATGACCGTTTTCCCTTTCCACCTGAGGTGGTCAAGGAGTGGTCTCACTCCCCAAAGGTAGACCCCCCCCCCCCCGGTGTCTAGGCTCTCAGCCCGGACCGTTGTGTCGGTGGCTGACGGCACCTCACTTAAGGATTCCACTGACCGTCAGATTGACCTTCTGGCCAAATCTGTGTATGAAGCGGCGGGGGCCGCGTTTTCCCCGACTTTTGCAGCAGTGTGGGCTCTCAAAGCCATCTCTGCTTCTCTAGAGGAGATGCATTCCCTCACCAAGGAATCTATGCCTGAGATGGTTGCCTTAACTTCTCAAGCTTCAGCTTTTTCATCTTATGCCATGTCTGTCATGCTGGAGGCTTCTCACCGCACTGCGGTGGCTTTGGCTAATTCCCTCGTTATCCGCAGGATCATGTGGCTTCGAAAGTGGAAGGCAGATGCTTCTTCAAAGAAGTACCTTGCTGGGCTCCCTTTTGCTGGTTCCCGGCTGTTCGGTGAACAGCTGGATGAAATTATTAAGGAAGCTACTGGCGGGAAGAGTACTTCCATGCCACAAACCAAGACCAGGAAACCCGCCCAGGGTAGGAATCAGTCAAGGTTTCGTTCCTTTCGTTCCTCCAACTGGTCGTCCTCTAAGCCCTCCGCCTCGTCCGCTAACTCAGCTAAGGACCAGAAATCCAACTGGCGCCCAAAAGCGCGTCCGCAGAAGACCGCAGGAGGTTCTGCCACTAAGGCAGCCTCCTCGTGACTCTCTGCCCGCTCCAGCAACGTCCTTAGTCGGTGGCAGGCTCTCCCACTTTGGCGACGCTTGGTTAATACAAGTCTCCGATCAGTGAGTGAGAGATATCATATCTCACGGCTACAGGATAGAATTCTCTTCCAGCCCGCCAAACAGATTTTCTCTCTCCACTCCCCCCTGCTCCAAGGCCGCCGCCTTCTCACAGGCCGTGGCATCCTTGCAGGCAAACGGAGTAATTGTACCAGTTCCCGCTCGGGAACGGTTCAGAGGTTTTTACTCAAACCTCTTCCTAGTTCCCAAAAAGGACGGTACCTTCCAGCCCATCCTGGATCTCAAGCTTCTCAACAAGCATGTTCGGGTGCGGCATTTTCGCATGGAGTCTCTGCGATCAGTCATTGCCTCAATGACCCAAGGGGATTTCCTGGCGTCCATCGACATCAGAGATGCCTATCTACATGTGCCAATTGCAGTTTCACACCAGCGTTGGTTACGTTTTGCAATAGGAGAGGATCATTTCCAATTCGTGGCTGTCCCCTTCGGGTTAGCCACGGCCCTTCGGGTATTCACCAAGGTCATGGCAGCAGTGATTGCGGTTCTGCACCTCCAGGGGTTGGCAGTGCTCCCTTACCTGGACGACCTTCTAGTCAAGGCTCCATCCAGCGCAGACTGTCAGCGGAGTTTCTCGCTCACTCTCGCCACTCTAGCCCAATTCGGGTGGCTTGTCAATCTTCCCAAATCCACTCTGACTCCGACCCTGAGTCTCACGTACCTAGGGATGCAGTTCGAGACTTTGCCGGCACTTGTGAAGTTGCCCTTAATCAAACAGCAGTCTCTCCAGCTAGCGGTGCGCTCTCTGCTGAGGCCCCGCCGTTATACCCTCAGGCGTCTGATGCAGGTGCTGGGTCAAATGGTGGCGTCCATGGAGGCTGTTCCCTTTGCCCAGTTCCATCTGCGCCCCCTGCAGCTGGACATTCTCCGCTGTTGGGACAAGCGGCCTTCCTCCTTACACAGGTTAGTGGCTCTGTCGCCACGGACCAGGAGCTCTCTTCAGTGGTGGCTTCGGCCCCTCTCCCTGTCCCAAGGGCGCTCCTTCCTGGCCCCGTCCTGGGTGATTCTCACCACGGATGCCAGTCTATCCGGCTGGGGAGCGGTTTGTCTCCACCACAGAGCACAGGGCACTTGGACTCCGTCCGAGTCAGCCCTTTCAATCAATGTGCTGGAAACCAGAGCCGTGCTTCTAGCTCTCCTAGCATTTCACCACCTGTTGGCGGGCAGGCACATTCGAGTCCAGTCAGACAACGCGACAGCGGTTGCCTACATCAATCACCAAGGCGGGACACGCAGCCGCCTGGCAATGATGGAGGTACAACGCATCCTTCAATGGGCGGAGGACTCCAAGTCCACCATATCCGCAGTCCACATCCCAGGCGTGGAAAACTGGGAGGCAGATTATCTCAGCCGTCAAAGCGTGGACGGTGGCGAGTGGTCCCTGCACCCGGCAGTGTTTCAGTCAATCTGCCGCAAATGGGGCACTCCGGACGTGGACCTAATGGCATCCCGTCACAACAACAAAGTTCCTGTTTACGTGGCTCGCTCCCACGATCCTCAGGCCTTCGCCACGGACGCTCTGGTTCAAGACTGGTCCCAGTTTCGTCTGTCCTACGTGTTTCCCCCTCTAGCTCTCTTGCCCAGAGTCCTGCGCAAGATCAGAATGGAGGGCCGTCGAGTCATCCTCATTGCACCGGACTGGCCCAGGCGAGCTTGGTTTCCGGACCTGCTCCAACTGTCCGTAGAGATGCCGTGGCATCTCCCGGACCGTCCATACCTACTCTCGCAAGGTCCGTTTTTCCGCCCGAATTCTGCGGCCCTCAAATTGACGGCGTGGCTCTTGAGTCCTGGATTTTGACGGCTTCTGGTATTCCTCCTGAAGTCATCTCCACTATGACTCGGGCCCGTAAGTCTTCCTCCGCTAAGATCTATCACAGGACTTGGAAAATTTTCCTGTCCTGGTGTCGCTCTACCGGCCATCCTCCTTGGCCATTCTCTTTGCCGACCCTTCTGTCTTTTGTACAGTCCGGTCTGCAGCTAGGACTGTCTCTCAACTCTCTCAAGGGACAAGTCTCAGCTCTATCAGTTCTGTTCCAGCGGCGTCTCGCTCGGCTGGCTCAGGTCCGCACCTTCATGCAAGGCGCGTCTCACATCATTCCGCCTTATCGGCGGCCCTTGGATCCCTGGGACCTTAACTTGGTCCTCACGGTATTGCAGACACCCCCTTTTTAGCCTCTTAGGGAGGTTTCTTTGTATAGTCTTTCTCAGAAAGTGGCCTTTCTGGTTGCCATAACTTCTCTCAGGAGAGTCTCTGATTTGGCTGCGCTCTCCTCGGAGTCACCTTTTTTAGTTTTTCATCAAGACAAGGTGGTTCTCCGTCCGACTCCGGACTTTCTTCCTAAGGTGGTCTCTGCCTTCCACCTTAACCAGGACATTACCTTACCTTCCTTCTGTCCGGCCCCTGTTCATAGCTTTGAAAAAGCGCTGCATACTCTAGATCTGGTGCGTGCTCTCCGGATCTATGTGTCTCGCACCGCTGCGCTCAGGCGGTGCACCTCTCTTTTTGTGCTAACCACAGGTCGGCGCAAGGGCCTCCCTGCTTCTAAGCCGACCTTAGCCCGTTGGATTAGATCGACTATTTCGGACGCCTACCAGAGTACTCAGGTGCCTCCCCCGCCGGGGATCAAGGCACACTCGACCAGAGCTGTCGGTGCCTCTTGGGCTTTTAGGCACCAGGCTACGGCTCAACAAGTCTGTCAGGCTGCCACTTGGGCTAGCCTGCATACCTTCTCGAAGCACTACCAAGTGCATGCTCATGCTTCGGCAGATGCGAGCTTGGGCAGACTCATCCTTCAGGCGGCTGTCGCCCATTTGTGAAGTTAGGTTCTGCCTACTTCTTAGTTTTTCTGTTTATTTCCCACCCAGGGACTGCTTTGGAACGTCCCAAGGTCTGGGTCTCCCAAAGGAACGATAAAGAAAAAGAGAATTTTGTTTACTTACCGTAAATTCTTTTTCTTATAGTTCCGTATTGGGAGACCCAGCACCCTCCCTGTTGCCTGTTGGCAAATTCTTGTTCTGCGTGTTATCACCGGCTGTTGTCGTGGACAGAGTCTCCGGTTGTTCCGGCTCTTGCTCTGTTCTACTTGTGGGTGGCTATTCTCCTTCAGCTTTTGCATTAAACTGTCTGGGACTGGCTCACCAGGGGGTGTATAAGCTCAGAGGGAGGAGCTACACTTTTAAGTGTAGTACTTTGTGTGTCCTCCGGAGGCAGAAGCTAAACACCCAAGGTCTGGGTCTCCCAATACGGAACTATAAGAAAAAGAATTTACGGTAAGTTAACAAAATTCTTTGTTTGTGTGTGGGGTTCACTCTAACCCTGTGTGTGTGTGTGGTACATTCTGTATCTAACCGTGTGTGTGTGTGTGTGTGTGTGTGTGTGACACTCTGTATCTAACCCAGTGTGTGTGTGGAACACTCTGTATCTAACCCCATGTATGTGTGTGTGGGGGGGGTACACTCTGTATCTAACACTTTGTGTGTGTGTGTGTGGGATGCACTCTATCCAACCGTGTGTTTGTGTGGTACACTCCATATTTTTTAACACCCTCTTCTGTGATACTTCACTAAAGCATGTATCTAATCTCAGCTCGTAATACGGAGATGAGCACTAACTCAGCGCTGCCAGCCATCCTCAGTCACACTTTCCACATCTCCGTATCATTTTTGTAGTCACCAACAAATTCTCTGCACTGTGCTCATAAACTTCATCCTTCCTTATCATTAATCCAAATTCCCAAAAGGGGCGAGGAGGACACATCAGGTACATGTGAGCAGACCCCACCCGCATTTACTCCAGTAGCATTGCAAGCGGACAGTACACTAGGTTTTCAAGGCAAATTTCAGCAGCTACTCCCCCTAATGTTTATAATTTTTCATATTTTTTACTGTACAATATATGTAATCTAATATAAAATTTACCCCCTTCACGAGATTTGGCCCCCTCAAATTTAGGCTCTATAGAAATAAAAGAGAAAATGGGTGCCTGAAGGTTGACTGTTGAATTCAAAACCATTTTTCTCTATCGTTTCATTGGGGGACACAGGACCATGGGTTATGCTGCTGTCACTAGGAGGCTGACACTAAGTAAACACAAAAAGTTAGCTCTTCCCTAGCAGTATACACCCCGAGCAGGAGGCGGGCTCAGATCAGTTTTTTGCTTAGTGTCGTAGGAGGCTGATGTGGGCCGTCTCGGCCCCCCTCAGCCAATTGTTTTTTTGCGCTTTTTTCCTTTATTTCGGCGCCACTCATCACTCTCATACCTGTCTTCTTTTTTTCTGCAGGTATTCTCTTCACTCATCCTCTGCAGCCCTGTGGGTACCACTCCCCAGGGTTGCAGGGGCTTGAGATTTCGGGCCCTCTCCCCCGTCCATCCCCGTGGTACCACTCCCGGGGTTGCGCGTGTAGGCAGATTCTCGTGGGCACCCCTGATTCGCCCTGCGGTATCACACCAAAGGGCGTACAGGGGCATACAGCAGGGTCGGGACCTCCGCAGCGCGTTTGTAATCAGATGGGGCCCTCACCGCTGCCTTCTCCTGCAGGGGGGCTCCTGACCCTCATCCTGATGTCCACTTCCCTGCCTCAGCATGCTGCTCCCCCGGAGTCCACAGTCTTCCAGGACGAGGGCACTGTACACAGGCAGGGGCAGAGCGTCCTGCCTGCTTCGCATCCATCGATGGGCCCGGCGGCGCCGAGATCAGGTAGGACCGACCTCTCTTCCCCCGGCCCACTCCAAAATTTAGGCCCTGGTCTCGGCCTAGTCGCTCCTGCGTCCTAGCCACGCCCCCCCGCTGCAGCGCTATTGGTCGCCGATCGTCAGGCCCAGTCTCCTCCCACTGCTCAGCCTCCTGGCTTATGGTGGGGGCTGTGGATACTCCGGTTTTTCGCGCCTGAACGCTGCTCCTCCCCCAGCCTCCTCCAGCGTCCCCTCGCCATTTTAGCCTGTTCCTGGTCCCCTGAGGCTGCAGCACGCCGGCGTTCTCCCTTTCTCTGGCCAGCTCACTCCTGGACTCCCTCTTCTGGACTGGTGGGCAGCACACAGGACCTGGGTAAGCTCTGCTCCTAAGGAGTAGCCTCACTAGGTAGCGTTTCTCTTAGTTTAGGGACGAGTTAACCCTCTCCTGTGTCCTTCCTAGCAGCCACCAGGGAGAGTACTTTTTTCACCATGCCTAATACTAAGCCCACCCGACCCAAGCAGGCCCCTTTTGCTTTATTTTTTGCATGCTCCTCCTGCAAAACCAAATTTACCCAAGGCCAGGACGCCCCGCTATGCTCCGTCTGTTCTACAGACTCGCAGCCTCCGCAGGACTCCTCGGCCGACGCTTCTGATACCGCAGCGCCAGATGCTACAGGGCCCTGCGTCCCGCCCCCCCCGACTGGCTAGCATCCCTGTCCCAGTCCGTAGATTCCCTCTCTGAGGCTTCTCGGACCATCGCGCAAGCACTGCGCCTGCTGCCGTCGCTCGCCCAGACTCCCGCAGACCCGTCGCAATCGCCTCCGGAGCAGGTGAGCCCCGTCGCAGGGACCTCCTCGGCTGCTCAGAAGCGGACCCGCCAGGTCTCGTCTTCAGCCTCTTCCCAGGTTTCACCTTCATCCCCAGGTTCAGACTATCATTCCTCCCGGGAGTCTTCTGACCGCTCCGATGATGATTCAGATGCAGCACCCCTGCTGGACTCAGAGCAGGCGGCTGATATTCGGCGCATGGTGAACAGCCTGATAGAAGCAGTAAACCAGACCCTAAAGGTACAGGTGGACCCAGTCTCCTCCCAGAGAACCCAGGTCTCGTTTAAGCGGATGAAGCGGGCCCAGAGCGCATTCAGCGGAATTCGCTGAGTTACTGCGCAACCACAGGCAACAGCCGGACAAGGTATTTGCCAGCGGTAAGTCCATTGATTTGCATTATCCCTTTCCCGAAGGTCTTCGAAAGGAATGGGCAGGCTCCCCTGTGGTCGACCCCCCCCCCCCCCCAATCTCCCGCCTGTCTTTTCACACAGTCCTTCCACTCACTAACGGTACGTCTCTCAAGGACCCCACGGACCGTAATATTGACAGGTTGGCCCGTTCCGCATTCGAGGCAGCGGGCACATCCCTCTCACCGGCCTTTGCCTCGGTTTGGGTTGCGAAGGCACTGATGTCCTGGGCGGACACGCTACGCTGCGGACTCCGCGCCATTCCTGCCAATCCGGATCTGGTCCTCATCTCCTCGCAGATTTCCCTCGCGGGTGAGTACCTGCTCAATGCAGCCCTGGCATCTGCCAATTGCGCGGCCCAGGCCGCCAGCAACAATGTGGCCATCCGTCGAGCCCTCTGGCTCCGGTCCTGGAACGCGGATGCGGCCTCTAAGGAGTCACTGACTTCCCTGCCCTTCCTAGGGGAACGTCTTTTCGGAGATAAGCTGGACCAGTTGATCTCCGATGCGACGGGAGGAAAGAGTACATCTCTCCCCCAATTGCGCCCCAAGCGCGTCCTGAATCGGCGCCCCACCACTCGTTTCCGGCCTTTTCGCAGCTTCAACTCCCCTCCCCAGCCTCGAAAAAGCCGCTCTCCTCTGAGAGACAGGAGGACCCCGTCATTCAAGACCAATCCCGCCTGGCGTTCACGTCCCCGCCAGTCCACGAAGTCCTCTTCCGGTTACCGCCGACGCTCCTCCAAGTGACTCGCGGTCGGCGCGCAACAGCGCCAGACTCGTGGGAGGGCGTCTCTCTCGTTTCCAGCATGTGTGGATCCCCCTGACCGCGGATGCCTGGGTCAGAGAGATCATCATCTCAGGCTACAAAATAGAATTCGATTCAAAGCCACCGAGACGTTTTTTCCTATGTCGCCCTCCCGAGTCTCCCGCGCAGGCTCGCGCGTTCTTTCACTCCATAGACTCCCTCCTCCAAGCCGGAGTCGTGGTACCAGTCCCTCCCGCAGAACGTTTCAAGGGGTTCTATTCCAACCTTTTCGTGGTCCCCAAGAAGTACGGCTCTGTCCGCCCCGTCCTCGACCTAAAGCTTCTAAACAGGTCGGTGAGGCCTCGGCCGTTTTGAATGGAGTCACTCCGCTCCGTGATCGCGTCCATGGAGGTCGGCGCATTCCTGGCATCGCTGGATATTCAAGACGCCTATCTTCACGTCCCTATAGCCACCTCTCACGAACAGTTCCTCCGCTTTGCGATAGTGGAGGATCACATCCAGTTCACGGCTCTTCCTTTCGGCCTCGCATCCGCCCCCAGAGTCTTTACGAAGATCATGGCGGCTGCCATGTCCGTCCTACATTCCAGGGGTGTTATGGTCATCCCGTACTTGGACGATATGTTGATGAAAGGTTCTTCTTTCGAGGACTGTCGTCTGGGGGTTCAGGTCACGATCGACACCCTTTCACGGTTAGGGTGGCTGATCAATCGGAAGAAGTCCTCTCTGACCCCGGCCCGACGATCACCTTTTTAGGCATGGTATTCGATACCACCCAAGGGCGAGTTTTCTTCACACAGGAGAAGATGTCCTCCCTGCAACGAGGCCTCCGCGTTCTCCGGCGTCAGCGCCAAGTTTCCATCAGGTTCGGCATGCGAGTCCTCGGTCGTATGGTGGCGGCGATGGAAGCGGTACCCTTTGCACAGTTCCACCTCTGGCCCCTCCAGCTGGCCTTGCTGAAGAAGTGGGACAGATCTCCCTTTTCTCTGGACAGCAGGTTTCATCTTTCGCCGGAGACCCGCCACTCACTTTGTTGGTGGATCAATCAACGCAACCTCGCGTCAGGAAGGTCATTCCTCCCGCTCCACTGGAAGATAGTGACCACCGACACCAGTCTCCAGGGCTGGGGGGCAGTGTTCCGGCATCACACAGCGCAAGGCCGATGGACACCGCGGGAGAGTTGTCTCCCGATCAACATTCTGGAGATAAGAGCCATCCGGCTAGCCTTGCAGCAGTTTCGGCACCTAGTACAGGGTTGCCCGGTCAGGATCCAGTCGGACAATGCGACGGCGGTGGCGTACATCAACCACCAAGGAGGCACAAGAAGTGTCGGGGCGATGCGAGAAGTCAGGAAGATTTTGCACTGGGCCGAGTGTCATCACTCCCTGATCTCAGCGGTACACATCCCAGGCATGGACAATTGGGCGGCGGACTTCCTCAGCAGGGAGGGCCTCGCCTCCGGCGAGTGGTCCCTCAACCGGGAAGTCTTCAACCATATCTGCGACAGATGGGGAGTTCCGGATGTGGACCTAATGGCCTCCCGGTTCAACTGTCAGGTTCCGCAATTTGTAGCGTGGTGCCGCCAGCGCTTGGCTTTAGGAGTCGACGCCCTCACACTGTCATGGAGCCAGTTCAGTCTCCCGTACATCTTCCCTCTGCTCCCTCTGATCCCGAGGGTCCTCAAGAAGATCAAGGCAGAAGGAATTCCAGTTATTCTGGTGGCTCCGGACTGGCCCAGGCGAGCATGGTTTGCGGAACTCGCTCAGCTCCTCGCAGACGCTCCGTGGCGCCTTCCAGACCGTCCCGATCTTCTGTAGCAGGGACCTCTTTTCCATCAGAACTCAAGGGTCCTAAATTTGACGGCCTGGCTATTGAATCCTGGGTTCTAGCTCAGGCTGGTTTTTCTTCAAGGGTGATACAGACAATGATTCGGGCCAGGAAGCCATCTTCATCAAAAATATATTACCACACGTGGAAAGTCTTCTTCAGGTGGTGTGAAGAGCACAGCATTTCTTCTCTTCTCGCCTTCTCCCTTCCTTCCCTATTGGCATTCTTGCAGTCAGGCCTAGATGCGGGTCTCTCGCTCGCCACACTAAAGGGCCAGGTATCGGCTTTGTCAATCCTGTTTCAGAAGCCACTGGCCTCTCGCCCACAGGTTAAGACCTTCATCCAGGGAGTTGCCCACCTGGCCCCGCCGTATCGTCGGCCTCTAGAACCGTGGGACCTTAATCTAGTCCTAGGGTCACTTCAGGGTCCCCCCCTTCGAGCCCTTGCGGGATTCTTCCCTTTCTCACCTGTCCTGGAAAGTGGTGTTCCTCGTTGCCATCACTTCTATTCGAAGGACGTCAGAGCTGGCAACTCTCTCTTGTCGTGCCCCCTTTTTGGTTTTTCACCAGGACAAAGCGGTTCTCCGGCCAGATCCCTCCTTTCTCCCAAAGGTGGTCTCCCCGTTCCATCTAAACGAAGAAATTTTCCTTCCGTCCTTCTGTCCTGGCCCCTCACAGCTTGGAGAGGTCCTTGCACACCCTGGACCTGGTGCGCGCCCTCAGAATTTACGTCTCCAGAACCGTGCCGTTCCGTAAGTCGGATGGTCTGTTTGTCCTTCCTTCTGGTCCCAAGAGGGGTGAATCGGCATCCAAA
Organism: Anomaloglossus baeobatrachus; assembly: GCF_048569485.1. Taxonomy (NCBI): domain Eukaryota; kingdom Metazoa; phylum Chordata; class Amphibia; order Anura; family Aromobatidae; genus Anomaloglossus; species Anomaloglossus baeobatrachus. The sequence goes on from NC_134356.1 coordinate 74,962,952, forward strand.
GCCACAATTGCCAGATGGATCCGTTCCGCCATATCTGAGGCCTATCGGATTCGGGACAAGTCTCCGCCGCGGGGGGTAAGGGCGCACTCTACCCGGGCAGTGGGAGCCTCTTGGGCGATTAGGCATCAGGCGTCGGCCGACCAGGTCTGCAAGGCCGCCACCTGGTCTAGCCTGCATACCTTTACTAGGTTCTACCATGTTCATACCCAAACATCGGCAGATGCTCGTTTTGGGAGAAAGGTCTTGCAGGCGGCAGTTGCACACCTGTAATAGGGTGACCGCATTCAACTATGGTACAAGCCCGCCGAGGGAGGTCGTTGTTTTTCTTCCTATCTGCGGTGCTTCTGTATTCCCACCCAGGGACTGCTTTTGGACGTCCCATGGTCCTGTGTCCCCCAATGAAACGATAGAGAAAGTAGGATTTTTGTGTACTCACCGTAAAATCTCTTTCTCTGAGTCTTCATTGGGAGACACAGCACCCACCCTGCTTGTTTTTTGGTTGTTAAATTGCATTTGCCTGCCATTTTCAGCGGTCTTATGTTCATAGACCACTTGTTCGCACGGCTGCATTATTTTAGTTATAACTTTGTTTTATGTATGGTGATTCTGGTACTCCTCCTACTGCTTGTGCACCAAACTGATCTGAGCCCGCCTCCGGCTCGGGGTGTATACTGCTAGGGAGGAGCTAACTTTTTGTGTTTACTTAGTGTCAGCCTCCTAGTGACAGCAGCATAACCCATGGTCCTGTGTCCCCCAATGAAGACTCAGAAAGAGATTTTACGGTGAGTACACAAAAATCCTACTTTTGCCCGAAGGATCTTAGAGTTAAGCCCATTGCCCACGCTGTGTAGTTTTGATGCGTATTTTCAGAAATCTGCATGTTCATTGTGAAGCTAGCAAAGTCTAGAATTCAGAAGTACTCTGGCCACGTTGCTTATTTTTCCCTTGCGTATTTGGTGCAGATTTGGTGTGTAGAAAAAAAAGAAATCTGCACCAAATACTTAGGCTATGTGCGCACTTACCGGATTTTGCCGCGGATTTTCCGCGGATTTGCTGCATGTTTCGCTGCAGAAAATGTTCATAACATCTCTGCAGTGAATCACCAGCAAATCCTATGGAGAAAAAAAATCCTGTGCGCACTGGGCGGAATTTGACAGCTGCATGTTTTTGCTGCGGGAATCCCGCAGCAAAAACAAGTGCATGTCACTTCTTTTCCGCACATCGCTGCGGGATTTCACTCCATTGACTCAATGTTAATCAGGAAATCCCGCAGGGAATAACGCAGGCAGCAAATTCTGTGCGGTTCACTGCGTTTTCCTGCGTTATTCCCTGCGGTATTTCGCGGTTTACCTCCGGTAATGTACATCGCCTGTCTGCGGTTTTGCAGGTAAGTGATTTCATTACAGGAAGAGGAAGCCGTGCAGAGTAAACACACACACATCACAGACACAGAACACATAGACACAGACACATAGAACACACATAGAAAGCAAACGGAAATATAGAAAAAAAAGAACGTGGGCTCCGCTGCATATTTACCTTCCAGCCGAGGTAAGCACACAGCGGCGGCCCGGTATTCTCAGGCTGGGGAGGGAGAGGGGCAGGGTTAATGTCCCCCGCCTCACTCCCCCTCCCGCAGCCGAGAATATCAGCCGCAGCTGCCCCGGCACTGTCGCATGCAATATGCGGCACTACCGGAGTGTCCTCGGCTCTTCTTGCCACCGTGTAGCAGTGGCGGCAAGGTAACACAAGGGGTTAATGGTGATGGGGGACCACCGCCATTAACCCCAGGCTTGATCATGGCAGCGTCTATGTGACAGCTGACATGATCAACCCGTAAGTAAAGTGAAAAAAACACACCGAAAAATCCTTTATTTTAAATAAAACCAACAAGCCTCGTTCACCATTTTATTAACCCCCCCCAAACAAAGCTCCGGCGTAATCCACAGGTCCGACGTCTTGCGCTGCTTCCATCCAGCCGCGACTGTCACAGACACAGCGCTGAATGAAAGCAGCAGACAGCAGAGGTAATTACCGGTCATTTCCCACGGCCGGTAATGTGAACTCACTGCCGACCGTGGGAAATGCAGCGATCTGTCCTCTATCTATCCCTCTATCTATCTGTCTGTCTATCTATCTATCCCTCTATCTATTCTTCTGTCTATCTACTATCAGAATTAAATGTATTTTTTTTTTCTTCTTTAATGTGCTTTATTGCATTGAATGCAATAAAGCACATCCCAACCCGCACGCGGCAATACCGCGGTAAAACCGCAGCAAACCGCATGCGGTTTTCGGGTGCGGTTTCCCGCGGTTTTTTACCGCGGGTGCGGTAATCTTTGAGAGCATGCGGAATTTACGCAAGGAAATTTCATTTCCCAGTGCGCACAGAGCCTTAAAGGAAAAATACTCAGTGTGGGCCCAGCACTTCTGAATTCTCATAGACTTTGTTGGCTTCACAATGGACATGCAAATTTTGCTGCAGATTTCTGAAAATCTGCGTCAAAATACGCAGCGTGGGCACTGGGCCTTAAGCTATGTGCACATACTGCAGATCTGGTGCAGAAATTTTCTGCAGATCTGCATGCTGTGGCAAAAAAGCGCCAAACCAGACAGTTTTGTTGCGGTTTTTGATGCCTTTTTTTGGGGGCATGTATTGAAGTCAATTGATGAAAAAACGCTGTTAAACCTGATCAATAATTGACATGCTGCAGATTTTTTTTCTGCATCAAAATCTGCACCAAAAAACGCTCGGGGAAAAAAACGCACCGCAAATCTAAAATACCATAGACTTTCCTGGCTTTAGGAAAGGTATGCAGATTTTGATGCAGATTTTAAAGAAAAAAAAAAAACTGCATCAAAAACCGCAGCATGTGCACAGAGGGCCTTACAGTGACAGCAGCCAAAGAGGTGCTCTTAAAAGGGCAGCAACCATGTAATCGCTAAGGTGGGGCAACCTGGTAACTTGCTGTAAAGTGTGTAACTATAGCAACAGCTGTCAACAGCCAGTGCAGAAGTAACTGGCGCCTCATTTATGAGAATTGTCTCACAGTAAGATCGCTCTAGTTGCCTATAGCAACCAGAGTTCAGCTTTCAGCATTGAAGCTGCTGGGATAAAGTGAAAGCTGAGCCCTGATTGGTTGCTGTGGGCAATTAAAACAGTCTGACTGTGAGGCAGTTTTCTTAACTGAGATTTGAGATCCTTCAGGACAGACATTTTCTGCTGTATAAATGTACAGTAGATTCGCCTAATAGATCTCTGATCAAAAGTAAGTTTGCCACCTTTTAAGGCTGTATTTGGTGCAAGAAATGTTCTGCATCTTCTGGTGGAAAAATGCACCAACATAAGCGGTGCCTGTTTACCAATGCGTTTTGGCGCCTGCTTACTGAGTGTTTTTCATAATGATGTCGATGGGTGGAAGGGCTGAAAAACGCAGGCAAAAACTGACCAAGAATTGACATGCTGCAGATTATTTTCTGCACCAAATCTGCAAGGGAAAAAATAAGCAACATGTGCACAACACTTCATAAATCTCATTGACCTTTCTGGTATAAAGGCTACTTTACACACTGCGATATCGGTCCCGATATCGCTAGTGTGGGTAGCCGCCCCCATCTGTTGCGCGACACGGGCAAATCGCTGCCCGTGCCGCACAACATCGCCCAGACCGGTCACACATACATACCTGTCCGGCGACGTCGCTGTGACGGGCGAACCGCCTCCTTTCTAAGGGGGCGGTCCGTGCGGCGTCACAGCGACGTCACTGAACCGCCGCCCAATAGCAGCGGAGGGGCGGAGCTGAGCGGGACGTAACATCCTGCCCACCTCCTTCCTCCTGCATAGCGGCCGGGAGGCAGGTAAGGGGAGCTTCCTCGTTCCTGCGGCGTCACACGCAGCGATGTGTGCTGCCGCAGGAACGAGGAACAACCTCGTTACTGCTGCAGTAACGAGATTTGAGAATGGACCCCTGTGTCGCCGATTAGCGATTTTGCACGTTTTTGCAACGATGCAAAATCGCTTATCGGTGTTACACGCAACGGCATCGCTAATGCGGCCGGATGTGCGTCACCAATTCCGTGACCCCAACGAGTTCGCATTAGCGATGTCGCAGCGTGTAAAGCCCGCTTAAGGATGGACATCTGCACCCAAAAATGCATAAAACAGTTTGTACACATCGCCCAAGTCTACCACCCAAACCACTCACTTCTCTCATACATGTCAGAAACAACTGAGGTGAAGCATTTTCTGCAAAGTATTAGGAGATTCAATTCATCTTCCCAGGTTACTCGAGGAAGCAGGATTTATGACCACTTTTAAAGTCCAGGGCCAAACATGGGTAACACCAAAAATCTTTTCATATATGCAACTGAAGGTAAAATGAAAAATGACGTGTACCAAAAAGCACTGCAATAGGCAGCTGGGTATTGTAAATCAATCTTACTCCTTTTCCCATTATCCACTCATAGCTTACCCTGGAGGGAGGAGGGGAGGGTCCCCCTTCTTAATTTTGTAGGTGTTTGTGAAAGGAAAGCAAATTTTAATATTTAATACAAATTCTTTAAAAATGTAGTTATTGTTCGCCTCAGTGTTACAACATATTTGTAAAAATAAACAACTGTTTAACGCTAAACTAACAAAAAAAAAAAAAGTTTAAAAGGCAAATTTTATACACTGGAAATGTTAACTTTAGGGTGAAACTGAAATTTTTTTACCTGAACAAGCGTAACCAATTATTTAACATATATTTTCCGTGAGCGAATATCTAATATATAAAGGTGTGTGTGTGTGTGTCCGCTAAGGACTCCGCACCGACGCATTTACAATCACGAAATTTTGTAGACACCCCCTGTTTGACTCAGGGAACATCATAGACTGTTTTGAGGGGAAAATTTAATCCCGCACTTTAGATTTTCACCAAAAAACCTGCTTACATTAAAGTCAATGGAACTGGGAGCTACAGGTCATTAATAGGAGCTGTGATTGGTTTTTATAGGCAATGAAGGAAATTTTTAGTCTATGTGCGCACACTACGTTTTTTTGACTGTTTTTGTGCTTTTTTTTAATGCAAAAACGCATTGGTAAAAACGCATGCGTGTTTGGTGTGTTTTTGGTTGCTTTTGCTGCGTTTTTGATCTCTGCGTTTTGCTGCGTTTTTCCAATACATTGCATGGGGGTAAAACGCAGAAAAGAATGGACATGACCATTTTTTTTTTTATTTAAGCTCAAAAACGCAGCAAAAAAAAAAAAAAAAAAGTTGTGTGCGGACAACAAAAATGAAAACTCATAGACTTTGCTGGGGAAGCAAAGTCATGCAGTTTTGAGCCCAAAAAACACACCTGAAAAACGCACTGTGCGCACATAGCCTTAGAAGCTTATGTGTGAGGTAATATACAAAAACACCCCAGCTAATATATATTATATAAATATTAAAACTACTCTGGTGATTATAAAGATGTGGTTAATAAACATAGCGTAAAAAAAAAAAAAAAGTTTGACACTCAAACAATGCAATATGTGTTTTGATTTGTTCCAGTAATCCAGAACAGTCAAATGTTTCGCTCTCATCTGACTTTCCTCAGTGACTGTGTGCACAATTTATACAGATAAACAATAAAGATAAGAAATTAGACCAAATTATATTGACCATTTTGCAGAAAAGAAATCATATATATGAACACATGTAGGTAAAAATTAAGAAAAAAGGGGGATAAAAAGGAAAATCTTCTCATAGTAAGAGGGAGGAAAAGAAAAACCTTATAATAAAGAATAATCAGAACAGAAGGAAAGGTATCAAAAAGCACAACATATGCAAAGTGTTACGTGATTATCAAATGTATTCCAGTCAAATCACTAATTCTTACTAGACTGCTAATTGAATGTAGACGTCAGAGAAACTGCACTATAGGAATATGTGCAAATAAACAACATATAATTATGTCAGGTTAAGTTATTATACAGTCATATGAAAAAGTTTGGGCACCCCTATTAATGTTAACCTTTTTTCTTTATAACAATTTGGGTTTTTGCAACAGCTATTTCAGTTTCATGTATCTAATAACTGATGGACTCAGTAATATTTCTGGATTGAAATGAGGTTTATTGTATTAACAGAAAATGTGCAATCCGCATTTAAACAAAATTTGACCGGTGTAAAAGTATGGGCACCTCAACATAAAAGTGACATTAATATTTTGTAGATCCTCCTTTTGCAAAAATCATAGCCTCTAGTCGCTTCCTGTAGCTTTTAATGATTTCCTGGATTCTGGATGAAGGTATATTTGACCATTCCTGTTTACAAAACAATTCTAGTTCAGTTAAGTTTGATGGTCGCCGAGCATGGACCGCACGCTTCAAATCATCCCACAGATGTTCAATGATATTCAGGTCTGGGGACTGGGATGGCCATTCCAGAACATTGTAATTGTTCCTCTGCATGAATGCCTGAGTAGATTTGGAGCGGTGTTTTGGATCATTGTCTTGCTGAAATATCCATCCCCTGCGTAACTTCAACTTCGTCACTGATTCTTGCACATTATTATCAAGAATCTGCTGATACTGAGTTGAATCCATGCGACCCTCAACTTTAACAAGATTCCCGGTGCCGGCATTGGCCACACAGCCCCAAAGCATGATGGAACCTCCACCAAGTTTTACTGTGGGTAGCAAGTGCTTCTCTTGGAATGCCGTGTTTTTTTTTGCCTCCATGCATAACGCCTTTTTCTATGACCAAACAACTCAATCTTTGTTTCATCAGTCCACAGGACCTTCTTCCAAAATGTAACTGGCTTGTCCAAATGTGCTTTTGCATACCTCAGGCGACTGTTTGTGGCGTGCTTGCAGAAATGGCTTCTTTCGCATCACTCTCCCATACAGCTTCTCCTTGTGCAACGTGCGCTGTATTGTTGACCGATGCACAGTGACACCATCTGCAGCAAGATGATGCTGTAGGTCTTTGGAGGTGGTCTGTGGATTGTCCTTGAGTGTTCTCACCATTCTTCTTCTCTGCCTTTCTGATATTTTTCTTGGCCTGCCACTTCTGGGCTTAACAAGAACTGTATCTGTGGTGTTCTTCCATTTCCTTACTATGTTCCTCACAGTGGAAACTGACAGTTAAAATCTCTGAGACAACTTTATCCTTCCCCTGAACAACTTTTATCATACAACATTGTTCAGTGTTGAATAATCTTTGTTTTCAGATCATTTGAGAGTTGTTTTGAGGAGCCCATGATGCCACTCTTCATAGGAGATTCAAATAGGAGAACAACTTGCAAGTGGCCACCTTAAATACGTTTTCTCATGATTGGATACACCTGCCTATGAAGTTCAAAGCTCAATGAGGTTACAAAACCAATTTAGTGCTTTAGTAAGTCAGTGAAGAGTAGTTAGGAGTGTTCAAATCAAGAAATTGATAAGGGTGCCCATACTTTGGCACCGGTCAAATTTTGTTTAAATGCGGATTGCACATTTTCTGTTAGTACAATAAACCTCATTTCAATCCAGAAATATTACTGAGTCCATCAGTTATTACATATATGAAACCGAAATAGCTGTTGCAAAAACCCAAATTGTTATAAAGAAAAAAGGTTAACATTAATAGGGTTGCCCAAACTTTTTCATATGACTGTATGTTGCTTTGTATGTCATGGATTGTGGGTCATTGTATAAGACAACCCAATACATACTATTAAGAGTATTACAGACTATGACTTACTATGAAGACTGTCCCAGAGCTATGCAGCCATGCTGTTCCCCAATGAATGCTTCGAACTGTAATAGGAATAAAGAATGGACTGATCTGTTATGCATTTGTGTTTGATCCATAGTGACTGTGTCCAGTATGTAAAGAGCTTTAATATTCCCCTGCTCGTACTAGGAGGAGGAGGTTACACTGTCCGCAATGTAGCACGATGCTGGTAAGTATCTGGGATTACGAATACATTTCTTTAATCATTAGGCTTAGTGTGTGTGTGTGTGTCTGTGTGTATATACAGCATCAAGCGTGCTCAGTTTGTCATTGCCAGTTGGAGGTAACTGAGATCTTGAGCCCCTGTCACACATAGCGAGATTGCGGAAACGTCACAGGTTTTGTGACGTATCGGCGACCTCGCCAGTGATATCACTGTGTGACAATCAGCAGCGAGCACACCCCTGCTGCGAGGTCGCTGATCATGACAGAACGATATGGACCATTTTTTGCTCGTTGGTCTTCCGCTGTGCAGCACTCATCGGCGTGTTTGACGACGGGAGACCAACGAGCGCCAGTTCGGAGTGTGCAGGGAGCCATCGTTACACGGGTCGCTGATGGCTGGTCGCTGTGGAGATCTGTCTGATTGACAGTTCAACAGCGACCATGTAGCGACGTACCAATGATCCTGACCAGGTCGTATCGTTGTTGGGATCGCTGGTACTTCACTACGTGTAACGGGACCCTTAGTCTCAGACCTGTCTTAGGCCCTTATAGGCCATGTTAGGCGTTAACTATTTATCTTTTTCAGCTGGATTGCTTAGTGGGTAAGGCTGGGGCCACACGGGAACTACTGCGATCCCCTTGCATGACACTCTGCTCATGATGGCAGTACAGCAGAGCCGAGTGTCATGCGTGTGTCCTTGCAACTGAGGTCCGTTCGTGCGAGCAGACCTCAGCTGAGGGGGGCGGGCCAGCTCTGCAGAGGGGCGGGCTGGCTCTCAGGAGGGGAGAGAGGGATTTCTCTCCCTCTCTCCTGCGTAGCCGGCTATTGCCATTCTCGCACTGCACTAGCGGTACACCGGTGTACTGCGAGTGCAGTGTGATTTTTCTCTCGCCCCATTCACTTGAATGGGTGCGAGAGAGAGAGAGTCTCAGCTTACAATCGCAGCATGCTGCGATTGTTTTCTCAGTCCGATTAGGGCTGAGAAAATAATCGATCATATACGCTGACACACAGGCTAGAATTGGTCTGAGTGGAATGCGATGTTTTATAGCACTCCACTCGCACTGTTTTTCTCGCCGTGTGGCTTAGGCCTAACTGTAATTGTGCATTCTGTTTCACCTACATATTAGCAGAGAGTACGTGCTGTAATTCTTTAGTCAGTATTCTCTCATGCCTGTGCAGCTAGACCCTGTCTTGATGCAGTCGGTGATCAGTTACTGGGGTAGTGGTCTTTTATCCTCAAAGTCTCCTGCTTACCCACTCTTCATGGTGCGCCTGTTTGCATAGATCCGAAAACGGAGTCTGGGGTTTTTAACTTCTAGTCACAAAGATCAAGCTTCTTCAAGACAGATATGTTAAATAAGTGACCTGCTACAGTCGTGCATAGTGCTCGCTTCCCACTGCTCGTTTTTCGACCTGGTGGTGTCTTCTTTTGCGGCACCTGAGTCCTAGTAGGTACTCTGTTCCCCTTGTTTTAGTTCTGCGTGCCTTCTGGTGGTTTTTGTTTTGTTTTGTTTTTTTTTTCCCCATCTCTCTTCTCACATCCTTTCGTCCGGTGCTTCGCTGTCCTCCTCTTTCTTAGATCTTCAGGTGTCCTCTGGGTTGAGAGCGGGGACTGTGAGTGGGGAAGAACTCTTTTCAGTCAGCGTGCACACAACTCCAGCCAATCAGTGCAGTGGATGGGTCCTGCCTGCTGACCATTCAGTTGGACTATCCTATGTCCAGTCAGAGCGGGCAACTGAGCCCCCGGCCCCTCAAGCACCATTTTCTCTGTATATTCACCCAGGATGGTTTTTATTCCATCGCTCCTCTGCTTGCTCCATAGCAGCTGCCGGCCTTGTTGCCTATCAGGTGCTCGCTGCGTTCTCCGATCTTAGCGGCTTTTGAACCATGTAAGATGTTTGTTTTTAGGGAAATTGACACAGTGTGCTTGCTTCGGCAACACGTATTCCAAACAATTTGCAATTATACAAAGAAAAATAGCATGGCCCATGTGCAAGGATACCCAACGGCTACTCCTGCCATCTATCACTATTTAATTTTCCTAGTTTTCCCTGTGCCTCCTCTGTCTCTCATAAGGTCGAAGTCCAGAGAAGACTACACATTCTCAAATATCCAGTCTGCCCTGTTTATCTAGTATGCTTGGATCTCATAGAAGATCGGGTGTCCCTCAGACTAGACCTTAGCATTTGGGGTGCTAGTACCCCCCTTCTTCTCTGACTATTTGCTGCTCTACCCCTGCTGCCTGGGTATGAGGAGGGACTTTTCACCGTGCATGGCACCTTGCTTTTGGCTTTCCTGTATCTTACACCTTGGAGGCAGTTGTGGAATTATTGTGCAGCGCCTCTACCACCCTTAGTATTGTGACCACTGCCCAGTGTCACAACAACCAGCTGGAGACCATCTGCACGGCCAATGGCGGAGGCTGTCCAAGCAGCATTGGAATGAGTTTCCCAGACTGTCATGGTTACTCCTAAGTATGCACAGTGTTTTCAGAAGTTCAGTCCATGGCGATTAAATACTTCTGGCACCTTTGTCGTTACTTGGGAACTTTAATCTTAAATAGGCTCTAGCCTTGTCTCATAGGGGACCGACTTTGCAGTGGTATTATTGTCCTGGTTTTCGCTTGCTACTCAGCTAAGGCCTTTTTCACACACTGCGTTTTTACGTGCGGTTTACTTTTGCATTTTGCAGAAATTTCTTGAGAAAATGGTTGTAATCTTTCTGCAGACATTCCCCAGCAAAACCTATGGAAAAAAAAATTGCTGTGCGCACACTGCGGTTTTTTGTTTTTCTCAAGAACATTCTTTCTGCAGAATTTCTTGCGATAAAGAATGAGTAGGTCACTTCTTTTCTGCAGATACCTGCGTTTTTTGCTATAGATAATGGTAAAAAAAACACAGGGACCAACCTGCTGAAAAAATGCATAAAAACACATGCGTTTTTCAGTGCGTTATTGGTGCATTTTTTTTTAACGTAAGTGCGCCAATTTTTCAGACTCAAAAAATTTCTTGCGAAAAATCCTTTTTCTAGTGCGCACAGGGCCTAACAGTTTCCTCCCAGTCTTGGTACGCTGACCACCTCCTAAATGATACAACCCTACCAATTGAGGCCATACATTTGGCCAAAGCCAGCAGAAAACCCTTCAACCTAGAGGCTGCTCTGTCTACCATCCTGGGAAGGACAGACACTTGAGCTGAGAGCTCCCACTTGGCCAATTGGGTGAATCCTGCAGGTGACCCTGATTCTAGAAGTGTTCTGATTATCTTACAAAGTGAGTCAGACCTTCCAGCTTAGACCTTACAGCTGGGCAAATCTCAGAGGTCCTTGCAAATCCAGAGATTATTAAGACCACCTTTTCGGAGGGAGTCAAACCCACCAGCCGTGCAGATTCCACTGGTGAAGCTATAACTCTGACACTATATGGACCACCTCCCACATCAAGTGAGGTGGTGCATCGCAGAAGTGACCCAGATAGCACTCCACCTCTTTGCTAGATGAGTTTGACCCGCTGGAGGTTCTTTCTATATAGTACACCTCTCCAACCACCTGCCTTAGTTGTTCCAAACCCCAGTAGTGACTTCTTTAGGGAAGAAGGTCACACAAAGGGGTTTAGTGTTCAGGTCATTCACAGTATCCTCACTACACACTCTAGTGGTGAGCATTTATGCTGTGCTCTCCCTTAAGGGTAGTTTGGGTATCATGCCAGATGATACGCAGAGCAGTTCACCAGGGGTTGGACCATTGTCCCTTTTTGGCCCTGTAAGATATGTGGGTTTGTCGTGGTGTATCCCTGTAGGTGAGTACTATAGACCTGAGAACAAGAATGAGGGAGACTTGGTCTGCTGCTGGTTTTAGCTCACAGATTGTTACTTTGCCTGTTACTTTGTATGTGAACTAAATGGTGATGACTGTGTAATGAAAAACCAGTAGTTCCCCGCGCTGTCCTCTGTACAGATGATCATTCCTCCATCACTGGATTAGTTCTTGTGTGTTGCAGGACCTATGAAACATCGTTACTGGTGGATGAAACCATTAGTGAAGAGTTACCTTATAGTGGTAAGTACTTCTGATCAATTGTCAGTCTTAGATATGTATGGAAAATTCACAGAATATGCCATGAATGGCTGTTAAATGTGAGGTCCCCCTCTAGCGCCCGCACCCATCTTCACGAACAGCTTCTCTTTGCTGGGATTAATAAAGCACTCCCATAAAAGGAAATGGAGAGTGCAGTTACTGTAAGGCCAGTTCTCGATTTCTAGAAAGGCGCCGATAGGGAGATATTATGTCAATGATGAGCGTTTATGTGAAAATGTAAATGACCCATGCATTTATTAGAAGTAAAAATCCATAACTTGGTTCATGGATGATAAATGTTTTATTATTATTGAGCCTAGATAGACATGCTTTTTTTTCTTTTTCCATTTCCCAGAATATTTTGAATATTTTGCACCAGATTTCACTCTTCACCCCGATGTCAGCACTAGGATTGAGAATCAGAACACAAGACAGGTAATATGTGCCTTGCCTACGTGGAGGAATCTGCATAGACCTTCATGACTGTGTTCCAGGCCTGGTAGCAGAGGCTGTTGATATGCAGAACGATGCCTCACTGCTGAGCATTTGGCTTTATAATAATGCATTTAGTGTTGGCTTTGGAAATTGGGGTGTCTGTCCTAGTGGGGTGTGCTTATTTATTGCTGGGCAGCCCACCTGACTTGCTGTGACAGCACTAGTATTTGCACGCTGTTTAGTCTTACAACACACACTAAGTACCCATTCACCAAAAAAACATGTATGTGTGACATGGACCATTTTTTGTGGGGTTTTTTTGTTTTTTTTTTTATCGCCTATCCATGTGCTAGCTGTATTTTTGTGCTATGGATCTACCGTGTTTCCCTGAAAATAAGACCCACCCCAAAAATAAGCCATTGCAGGAATTTTTGGCATTAGGCTTAAATATAAGCCCTGCCCGCGGTTCAATAATGAAGTGTCCATGCAGCTAAAAAAGTTAAAGAATACTGCAGGACATTTCATTATAGACAGCAGATACCCCCCAAAAGAGAGAAGACCCCGCAATCATACTCACCAGACGCCAAACGGGAGGACCTGCAGTGGAACACATAAAGGACCTGCGGTGATTCGGATATCCAATCACAAATCAAATCGCACACACACACTCTACACAATCATACTGATTTGCTTCTGGTCGGCAGATGAACCTGGTACGTTGCTCAGTGGAGCATTCCACCACAGGTCTTCGCACTGTACTGCACTGCATCTCAGGTTCTTCTGCCAGCTGGAAGGTATTACTGTGTGTGTCTGTCTCTGTGTCTGTCTGTCTCTGTGTCTGTCTCTGTGTCTGTCTCTGTGTCTGTCTCTGTGTCTGTCTCTGTGTCTGTCTCTGTGTCGGTCTCTGTGTCGGTCTCTGTGTCGGTCTCTGTGTCGGTCTCTGTGTCGGTCTCTGTGTCGGTCTCTGTGTCGGTCTCTGTGTCGGTCTCTGTGTCGGTCTCTGTGTCGGTCTCTGTGTCGGTCTCTGTGTCGGTCTCTGTGTCGGTCTCTGTGTCGGTCTCTGTGTCGGTCTCTGTGTCGGTCTCTGTGTCGGTCTCTGTGTCGGTCTCTGTGTCGGTCTCTGTGTCGGTCTCTGTGTCGGTCTCTGTCAGGGTGGATTGATTTAAATCATGATTTAAATCACGATTTAAATCAAAAGATTTTTTTCTATTTAAATCGGATCGATTTAAATCATGATTTTAATCATGATTTAAATCACTGATTTAAATCAAAAGGTTTTTTTTTAATATAAATCACGATTAAAATGAGAAGTGAGAGCAGTGTGCATGTGCGCCCATAGTTACACGGACGAAACTAGGGGCAACGATCTAACGCCAGGGTGAGGGGGGGACCCCAAAGTAAGTAAAAATCTTTTTTGTTTTACTATATGGCAATAGGTAGGTGTTTAAAAGCAGCATGTCTTAATTGTATAAACTATTAATTGCCTCCACATTTTGTTCATACTGCCCCTTTAATTCCACACTTCTAGCTTGGTTTCAGTTTTGGTTTAGTTTCTTTTTCCCTGCATTCAGTTGACATGCCCAAACTTGTTGGATAGTCAGCAGTACTTGGCTCAGGCTGTAGTAACATCAGCAGTGCTTGGCTCAGGCTGTAGTAACAATCAAACTTCATAAGTGATCTGTGTGAGCCTGCCATGGCAGCAGGTCGTAAGAGAGACCCTATTTGGGTTCATTTTGTTGAGATGCCAGCAGCAGATCTTGGAAAGAAAGGTGCAAGAGCAAAGTGCAAATACTGTCAAAAGGATATCCAAGGACTTGTTTGCCGTTTGAAATCACATTATGAAAACTGCAACCAGAAGGGAAATGAAGATGTTGATAGTGATACAACTAATGTCAATGAACCCCCACAGCTTCTTATGCACCAGGAGCCTAGTACTAGTGGTAAGTCTGGCAATTAATTTACAACCTATTTTTTTAACAGACATTTTACTGGGATGGTTAAAGTCTATGAAAAGAAAAATTTCTAGCACTGGTAGTTCTGGAGTATAGAATTTAAATTTATGTTAAGGCAATATTTCACAGAAAATTAACGCTAAAGGACATGTGCACCTTTATTTTTTTAAGGTGCACATGCCCCCCCCCGCAGCGCTCTTACCTCCGATCCCCGCAGCGCTAAGATCCGTGGCTTCGTTTTGACCGTCCGCCTCCCGTCCTCCGGTTGCGGCCTACTCGCAGTGATCCAGCGGCGTGACGTCAGCGGGCCGCACGCTCCATTGAAATGAATGGAGGCGCGCTCGCGGACGGGCAGAACGAAGCCACGGATCCCCGCAGCGCTGACATCGGAGGTAAGAGAGCTGCGGGGGGAGGACATGTGCACACTGTGACTGGCTGCTCCTTAAAAAATAAAGGTGCACATGTCCTTTAAGTAAAAATAAAGTGTGTATACGCTTATTTTTTTTTATTGTAGGCTGCAATTCACTTTTGAAGTCTTCCAAATTGACCATTTTAAAAAAAAAACATTTTTAAAACTTTTGTGACATAATTTTTTTCAGTTGCTGAGGCTCTGATATTAGTTACCAGTATTACAGCAACCTCACCGGAAAACTTGAGTAGCATAACTTTTGAGACAGCCCTTATAGGACGAGGACCATTACATTGTTCAAAAAGTTTGTTTCAATATTTTCGTTATATTTCTTCAAATACGCAGTCGATTTATATTTTTAATTTCTGTGCTTTCAGGGTCAAATATGGCTTGTGCTGCACGTGACAATCAATATCTGGGTACAACTTCAACAAAGCAGCCCAAAAAAAAACTTTGCGTGCAACAAAGTGTAGAAAAATTCATCTTAAAGACTACGACGAGCCAGAAAGAACATTTTGATGAATTAATTGCTAAATTCATATTTGCAACCAATTCTTTTTTCCGACTAGTTGAGCACCCATTGTTTGTACAAATGATCGAAGGAATTAGACCAGGCTACAAACCACCAAGTAGATTTGATATCTCAGGAAAACATCTTCAGGCTGTATACGACATAGAAAGAGCGGCTTGTACAAAATATTTGAAAGACAAGGTTGTTAACAGGAGCTTGGATGGTTGGAGCAACATCCACAACGACCCCATAATTTGCACTTGTGTCACAACAGAAGATGGTGAAACTTACCTTACAGACACAATCGACACATCTGGAAATTCACATACTGTTGAATATTTACTTGAAATTGCTAAGAACTCAATTCACCAATGCCAAGAACAGTTTGGATGTAAAGTAAGGAGCTTAGTTACTGATAACGCAAGCAATGTGGCAAAAATGCGAGCGGAACTGGCACAGGATGACACAAATGTCATTACATACGGTTGTTCTGCCCATTTGTTGCATCTTTTGGCAAAAGACCTGCATATTTTGGGTGTCAAGGAACATGTAGAAATTGTTAAATATTTCCGCAATAATAATAATAATAATAATAATAATCTTTATTTCTATAGCGCCAACATATTCCGTAGCGCTTTACAATTCAGGAGGATCATATACAAACAAGTAACAGTTATAGAAATACAATATTTAGAGGGGAAAAAAATACAACCCTGCTCGTGAGAGCTTACAATCTACAATGAGATGGGGGGAGAGGCAAGGTTCAAGTGCTTATTTACAATGACAATCCAACCATCTCACGGAAATGGGGCTGGATAATGGTTTCCTGGACCAGTGGGCCCGAGCCTTGAGATGCCTTTGGGTGCCATGGAGTTTGATGTGGAGCTATGTTGTGAGAGGTTGTAGAGGGACTATGTGAATCGAATCTGATTAGGGAGTGTGATAGGCCGCCCTAAAAAGATGCGTCTTTAGGGTGCGTCTGAAGCTGAGTAAGTTGTGATTTGTCCTAACTTCTTGGGGTAGAGCGTTCCAGAGGGTTGGTGCAGCTCGGAAGAAGTCTTGGATCCGGGAGTGGGAGGTTCGAATTAGTGTGGATGTTAGTCGAAAGTCGCTTGCAGAGCGTAGAGAACGGGTGGACTGATAGACAGAGAGGAGGGTGGAGATGTAGGGGGGTGCTGCACTGTGGAGAGCTTTGTGGGCGAGAACAAGCAGTTTGAATTGGATCCTAATCATTTTGCACATGCAACCTACAAGGAAATGGGAGGACTGAAGTTGGTTCTACCACAAGATGTTAGATGGAATACCTTGGCTGACTGCTTGGAACTGTTTATTAACAACTGGTCAAAATTACTGTCCATTTGCGAAACACATCGAGATAAAATTGATGCTAATATACGAAGCAAAGTATTAAATCTTGGTGTGAAGAGAAATGCCGAGGACCTTTTGGAAAGGTTAAAGCCAATATCGATTGCGTTGGATAAAATGCAGAAAGATACTGCAACCATAGCTGATGCCACAGAAGTTTGGAAAGATTTAGAAGGTTCTCTAGATCTCTTGAACCTCTCAAACAATGTAAAGGTTGCAATACAGCACCGCAAGGACCAAGCATTAAAAGAAGAACACTATTTAGCCAATATCTTGCATCCCATCTACAGAGGGAAAAAATTATCTGAGGCGGAAATCAACTCTGCAATGGAGTGGCTCGCCAATACTAACCATGACATTGTGGCAACTGCTGAAATTGAAGTGTGAATCTGCACCATTTCAAAAATACATGTTTGCAGATAACGTCGTTAATGAACTAAAACCACTGGACTGGTGGAAGTCGCAATCACTTGTTCTTCCAGCAAAGATAATAAATCTAGCTACTCAGCTACTGACTGCATCGGCTTCATCCGCAGGAGTAGAGAGATTGTTTTCTTCATTTGGTTTTGTGCACACAACAGTCCGAAACCGCTTAGGAACTGCTAAAGCAGGACAACTGGTTTTCCTATTAAAAGTCCTAAATAAACAGTAGGCTTAAAGGACTGATGTATTCACTGAAGATGTTTGCTTACTTCAAACGTTAGAGATAGGCTATTGTTAAAAAGTACTTACTCTCTGTAGTTCAATTCTGAGTGTTTAATAGTGCAAATAAAAATTATTAGGTTTCATAATCAACTGTTTTAATATTTTTATTTGTGTAAAACAATTAGATTTGCAAAAAGACAAAGTTTTGCTTGTGTACAACTTGATTTAAAAATCTGATTTAAATCAAATGATTTAAATCAAAAAAATCTGATTTAAATCAAAAAAATCTGATTTTTTTTAAAAAATCAAGATTTTTATCCACCCTGGGCTCTGTGTCGGGCTCTGTGTCGGGCTCTGTGTCGGGCTCTGTGTCGGGCTCTGTGTCGGGCTCTGTGTCGGGCTCTGTGTCGGGCTCTGTGTCGGGCTCTGTGTCGGGCTCTGTGTCATTTGATGTATGTGCGTCTCGGCCAAAAACGGGGAGGTGCATATCTGCTTGGAGCGCTGCAAAGATTGCAGGAGGACCTGGGAGTGACAGACATCCAGGGTCTGGTAAGTATGATTCTCCTAGAAAAAAGCATCAACATTTTTTGGGGGTAAACTTTCTCCCAACCGAGTTTCCACGAGAATAAGACGTGCCCCAAAAATAAGCCCTAGCGCATTTTTCAGGGCAAAGAATAATGTAAGACACTGTCTTATTTTCTTTGAAACCTGGTAGAAAATTGAATTTTAAAGTTTCTCCTATAATTTCAATATTAAACACATACAGTACATGGAGGCGTAGGTTTGTATTACCCCTTGTAATCTGTGCTGCTGAGAAAAAATGGACATGTCTCCGTATGGTTGATACAGACACACGATCTGTGTAAAGGACCTACATGTGAGCAGCACCATGGTTTTTTAATGGGCACGGGTGGCATCTGTAAAAAAAAATATCAGCCATACAGCTACCACTCGTACCAGAAACTTGTACGTGTGAAGGGAATCTTAACAGTGTTCTCTGTTGGAAACTCGTTGAGCCGGCAACAGAGAGCGCACTGTGTTTGTGCACATCGTGCAGGGACTAGCCCAGGACTGAAGTTAGTATCTCTGATGATGATTTGTTTCACGGAAGGCGGCTGCAGCAGTGACCGTTGCCTTGCCCCCCCCCCCCTCCCGCTGACACTTTAAATATACCAGCATGCACTAGGATTCTCAAAGAAAGCTTCATAAAAAATGGAAGTAGTTTTTTGGGGGGGGTTGTGTCTTCTAAGTCAAGTATAGTTTAGATTATGGCATTAAATAAGTTGGATTTAGGGTGACAATTACTTTGTATGTCGGCCACCCCTAATTGTATGTATTAACATTTGTACTTATGAACCATTTAGAAAATCTGGCCAGATTTGGGAAAAATTGAATGTTTTCCCCTCCTACAGTATTTAGATCAAATTCGACAGACCATTTTTGAAAACTTGAAGATGTTGAACCATGCTCCCAGCGTCCAGATCCACGATGTCCCATCTGATCTCCTGAGCTATGACCGCACAGATGAGCCAGATCCAGAGGAGAGGGGTGCTGAGGACAATTACACCAGGTACTTCTCAGTGTAGTATTATACTGTTTGTGTGTTTTATTAGTTTAACTGAATTGTATATAATTAGAGTTAAACAAAAAGTTTCTTAAGAGGCTGATTCACTAGCTGCCCCAGACCGGAGACCTGCAAACTACTATTTAAGTGCCGACATCCTCTGTGCCTTTTTTTTTTTTATATTATATTATTATATATACTTTACCTTTTCACAATGTCATGATTGCAACATAATGTTGCGACATAAGATGCTGTCAGATAAGAGGTTAGGCCAGGGCCACACGGAGCACTACTGCGATGCTCTCATGACACTCGGCTCGCGCTGACAGCACAGCAGGAGCCGAGTGTCATGCTAGTATCCCTACGACTGCGGTCCCACTGTGCGAGCGGACCTCAGCTGCAGGGGAAGGGCCGGCTCTGAGGAGGGGCGGGCCAGCACTGAGGAGGGGAGGGAGGGATTTATCTCCCTCTCTCCTCCCTTGCTGGCTATTGCGATTCTCGCTCTGCACACGAGTGCAGCGCGATTTTTCTCTCGCCCCATTCACTTGAATGGGTGTGAGAGAAAAGAGTCTCGCACTACAGTCGCGGCATGCTGCGATTTGTTTTCTCGGTCCGATTAGGGCTGAGAAATTAATCGCTCATGTGCGCTGACACACAGGCTAGAATTGGTCCGAGTGGAATGTGATATTTTTTTTTTTTTTTTTTTATTGCACTCCACTCGCACCGATTTTCTCGCCGTGTAGCTTAGACCTTAGCAGGACTCTGTTCCTGCAGCCATAGACTGCTGACAAGGCCACTGAATCAGGGTGTATACATAAATAAAGTCTATTACCTTTTGGATAATTAAAAGGCTAAAAGGTCATTACTTAGATCGTTTGATAAAAAGATTTGTCGATATGATCGACCTCGCATTAGACACACATTGAACAGTCAGTAATAATGTTATGTGCAGTTAGGCCCCTTTCACACATCAGTTTTTTGCCATCAGTCACTATCCGTCGAACTTTGAAAAAAAAACCAAAAAAACTGATCCGGCGACTGATGCCGCTGGATCCGTTTTTTTCTCTTTGACTTTTATTAGCGACGGATGGCCTCACATTTTATCTGTCGAAACATGTTTGCTCGGAGGATGGAGACGACGGCCACGGAAACTTTTTTTTGTGTATGTTGAAAAAATGGACAGCGATGGACCCATCGCCATCCTTGTTTGGTAGAATGGAAGGCTATGGCCGCATGATCCATCGGAATACGGCGTCTGATTCAGTTTTTTTTTTTAACTGAGTATGCTCCAATTTATTATTTAGCCCCCAGCTAGTTGTATCCGTCGAAAAACTGATCCATCGCATCGGTTTAGCCACAATCTGCGACAGATCCGTCGAGAAAACTATTTTGAAAGTTAGGCCTGGCTCAACTATATAATAAATAAGGTGCTCGGAAAAATCAGTATCCAATATATAGAAAAAATCCGGCACACTAATAAAGCTTTCCACGAAAAAAGATTTTTTTTTTTTGTTTTTGTAAAGGTTTTTTATTTTGCGTTTATTCTTGTGAGGGTGTCAGAAAAACAGAATTTCTTCGGCGCTCTATTGGGAGACCCAGACGATTGGGTGTATAGCACTGCCTCCAGAGGCCACACAAAGCAATTACACTAAAAAGTGTAAGGCCCCTCCCCTTCTGGCTATACACCCCCAGTGGGATCACTGGCTCACCAGTTTTCTGCTTTGTGCGAAGGAGGTCAGACATCCACGCATAGCTCCACTGTTTGTAGTCAGCAGTAGCTGCTGGCTCTATCGGATGGAAGAAAAGAGGGCCCATATAGGGCCCCCAGCATGCTCCCTTCTCACCCGCGGTGGTGCTTGTAAGGTTGAGGTACCTATTGCTGGTACAGAGGCTGGAGCCCACATGCTGTTTTCCTTCCACATCCCCTGGAGGGCTCTGTGGAAGTGGGATCTTGCCGGCCCCCAAGCCCTGGGGCCGGGCTCCATCCACAGACCCATAGAACCTGCTGGATTGGGAGCGGGAGTGCCGTTCAGGGACATGGCCCTGCAACTTTCAGGTACTCTGTGTCCCCGGCAGGCACGGACACTCTCAGGGCTTGCTGAGCGTTGTAGTGCGCCGGGGACAGTGGCGCTGTACGCTGGGGGTTAGGTCACTGCAGCTTTGCTGAGTGACGTTGTGTGTTGGGAACTACTGCGCCGACCGCTCCTGGAGCGGCGGCGCAGCTGCGACTTGTGGTGCGCCGGGGGCTTTGCGCCGAC
The DNA here is from genome assembly GCF_048569485.1 of Anomaloglossus baeobatrachus. Taxonomy (NCBI): domain Eukaryota; kingdom Metazoa; phylum Chordata; class Amphibia; order Anura; family Aromobatidae; genus Anomaloglossus; species Anomaloglossus baeobatrachus. The sequence continues at coordinate 74,984,079 of NC_134356.1, forward strand.
CGCGCTTTTACGGCGGTGGCGCTTCTAACTTTAGCCCCCGGCTTCTGCGGCCTAGCGCCGCTTCGTTCCCGCCCCCACCCTGTCAATCAGGGTAGGGGAGAGACGCTGCTCAATGGCAGCGCCGAGGGCTGGAGCTTTATTTACATGCTCCAGCCCTCTCACTAGGCACAGGGGGAAGCAGACTTCCCGCTCTTCGTCGGTGTACGCCCAGGGCCCGCCCCCCCTCTCCACAAGGACGCCGGCAGCCATTACACATGCGATCTGGCTGGGGAAAGGCAGCAGGCTCTGGGAGACCCAGACTAGAGGGATTTCTGGCGACCACACACCGCTCCTAAGCGGGCGGTAAGCTGCACAGTAGTGCTGGCCCCACTAGTGCCTCAGTGATATATTAGTGTACTTTTTTTCTTGGTACCATATATATATTTAGTTGCACTGTAAGGTCGCTTCTTGGCTGGACACCCTGTACTGCTCTGAGGAGGCAGCAACATGTCATCCGCAAAACGCAAGGCTGCCAAGGCACGGGCTGTGTGCACTGTTTGTACTGCATGTGGGGCTGATCTACCGGCAGGCTCCAATGATACACATTGTGTGCAATGTTCAGTCCCAGTGGCACTTCGTCAGCCAGAGCCTATTGTGGTGGTAGCCCAGGCAGAGACGCCTGTGAACCCTGCCCCGGTGACGGGGACAGACTTTGCAGTGTTTGCTGATAAAATGTCTGAGGCTATGACAAAAATCCTGGAGACCTTGCAGGCCAGGCCAGTTCCTCAGACCATGGACACTGCTGTGGCTATGCTCTCTGGTCCCCCTCAGTTGGAACTAATCCGTACTTCAAGGGGGTCTCAAGCATCACAAGCTGAAGTCTCTGACTCAGATGACAGTCCCAGGCAGCCTAAGCGAGCTCGCTGGGAGAGACCCTCGACGTCATCACACTGCTCAGGGTCTCAGCGAGAAGAGTCTCTCTGTGATGAGACTGAGGACGGTGATCAGGATTCTAATCCTGAGGCCCCTCTCAATCTGGATGCCCCTGATGGTGACGCCATGGTTAATGACCTTATATCGGCGATTAATAGACTGTTGGATATTTCTCCCCCAGCTCCTTCAGCAGAGGAGGCAGCTGCACAGCAGGAGAAGTTCCATTTCCTGTATCCCAAGCGTAAATTAAGTGCTTTTTTGGACCACTCTGACTTCAGAGAATCAATCCAGAAGCACGACGCTCATCCAGACAAGCGTTTCTCTAAACGTTCTAAGGATACCCGTTATCCTTTTCCCTCTGAAGTGGCCAAACGCTGGACCCAGTGCCCAAAGGTGGATCCCCCAATTTCCAAGCTTGCGGCTAGATCCATAGTCGCAGTAGAGGATGGCGCTTCACTTAAAGATGCCAACGACAGACAGATGGACCTTTGGTTGAAATCTGTCTATGAAGCTATCGGCGCGTCGTTTGCTCCAGCATTCGCGGCCGTGTGGGCACTACAAGCTATTTCAGCTGGTTTAGCACAGGTGGATGCTATCATGCATCCAGCAGTGCCACAGGTGGCGTCCCTAACTTCGCAAATGTCTGCGTTTGCGACCTATGCTATCAATGCTGTCCTAGAATCTACGAGCCGTACCTCTATGGCGGCCGCCAATTCTGTGGTTTTGCGCAGAGCCTTATGGTTAAAGGACTGGAAAGCAGATGCTGGTTCCAAAAAATGCTTAACCAGCTTGCCATTATCTAGAGACAGACTGTTTGGTGAGCCATTGGCTGAAATCATAAAACAGTCCAAGGGTAAGGACTCTTCCTTACCACAGCCCAGAGCAAGTAAACCTCAACAGAAAAAGTGGCAGTCGAGGTTTCGGTCCTTTCGAGGCTCGGGCAAGCCCCAATTCTCCTCGTCCAAAGGGACTCAGAAAGGACAAGGGAGCTCAGATTCCTGGCGGGCACACTCACGCACCAGGAAAGCAAATGGAGGAACCGCTTCCAAGGCGGCTACCTCATGACTTTCGGCCTCCTCCCTCCGCATCCTCGGTCGGTGGCAGGCTCTCCCGCTTTTGCGACATTTGGCTGTCACAGGTCAAAGACCGGTGGGTAACAGACATTTTGTCTCGCGGGTACAGAATCGAGTTCAGTTCTCGGCCTCCACTTCGGTTCTTCAGAACCTCCCCACACCCCAACCGAGCAGATGCCCTGCTGCAGGCGGTGGACTCTCTAAGAGCAGAAGGAGTCGTGATCCCTGTCCCCCCTCTGGAACGGGGGCGAGGATTTTACTCCAATCTCTTTGTGGTTCCAAAAAAGGACGGCTCCTTCCGTCCTGTTCTGGACCTAAAACTGCTCAACAAGCATGTGAACGCCAGGCGGTTCCGGATGGAATCCCTCCGCTCAGTCATTGCCTCAATGTCCCAAGGAGATTTCCTAGCATCAATAGACATCAAAGATGCTTATCTCCACGTGCCGATTGCTACGGAGCACCAACGCTTTCTGCGCTTCGTGATAGGAGACGAACATCTTCAGTTCGTGGCTCTGCCATTTGGTCTGGCGACAGCCCCCCGGGTGTTCACCAAGATCATGGCAGCAGTGGTAGCAGTCTTGCACTCTCACGGACACTCTGTGATCCCTTACTTGGACGATCTACTGGTCAAGGCACCCTCTCAGGAGGCATGCCAACTCAGCCTGAATTTTGCACTGGAGACTCTCCAGGCGTTCGGGTGGATCATCAACTTCCCAAAGTCAAATCTGTCACCGACCCAATCACTAACGTATCTTGGCATGGAGTTTCATACTCTCTCAGCAATAGTGAAGCTTCCGCTGAGCAAGCAGCGGTCACTACAGACAGGGGTGCAGGCTCTCCTTCAAAGTCAGTCGCACTCCTTAAGACGCCTCATGCACTTCCTCGGGAAGATGGTGGCGGCAATAGAGGCGGTTCCGTTTGCGCAGTTTCATCTGCGTCCACTTCAATGGGACATTCTCCGCCAATAGGACGGGAAGTCGACATCCCTGGACAGGAAAGTCTCTCTTTCCCAGACGGCCAAGGACTCTCTGCAGTGGTGGCTCCTTTCCACCTCATTATCACAGGGAAGATCCTTCCTACCACCGTCCTGGGCGGTGGTCACGACAGACGCGAGTCTGTCAGGGTGGGGAGCAGTGTTTCTCCACCACAGGGCTCAGGGTACGTGGACTCAGCAGGAGTCCAGCCTTCAGATCAATGTTCTGGAAATCAGAGCAGTGTTTCTTGCCCTACTAGCCTTCCAGCAGTGGCTGGAAGGGAAGCAGATCCGAATTCAATCGGACAACTCCACAGCGGTGGCATACATCAATCACCAAGGAGGGACTCGCAGTCGGCAAGCCTTCCAGGAAGTCCGGCGCATTATGATGTGGGTGGAAGCCACGGCCTCCACCATATCCGCAGTTCACATCCCCGGCGTAGAAAACTGGGAAGCAGACTTCCTCAGTCGCCAGGGCATGGACGCAGGGGAATGGTCCCTTCACCCGGACGTGTTTCAGGAAATCTGTCGCCGATGGGGAAGGCCGGACGTCGACCTAATGGCGTCCCGGCACAACAACAAGGTCCCAACCTTCATGGCACGGTCTCGCGATCAAAGAGCTCTAGCAGCAGACGCCCTAGTGCAAGATTGGTCGCAGTTCCGGCTCCCTTATGTGTTTCCACCTCTGGCACTCTTGCCCAGAGTGCTACGCAAGATCAGATCCGACTGCAGCCGCGTCATACTCGTCGCTCCAGACTGGCCGAGGAGGGCGTGGTATCCGGATCTGTGGCATCTCACGGTCGGCCAACCGTGGGCACTGCCAGACCGACCAGACTTACTGTCCCAAGGGCCGTTTTTCCATCGGAATTCTGCGGCCCTCAACCTGACTGCGTGGCCATTGAGTCCTGGATCCTAGCGTCTTCAGGCTTATCCCAAGGGGTCGTTGCCACCATGAGACAGGCTAGGAAGCCCACGTCTGCTAAGATCTACCACAGAACGTGGAGGATATTATTATCCTGGTGCTCTGCTCAGAGAGTGTCTCCCTGGCCATTTGCATTACCTACCCTTCTTTCTTTCCTCCAATCTGGGTTAGAAAAAGGTTTGTCGCTCGGCTCCCTTAAAGGGCAAGTCTCGGCGCTATCCGTCTTTTTTCAGAAGCGTCTAGCACGACTTTCTAAGGTGCGCACGTTCCTACAGGGGGTTTGCCATATAGTTCCCCCGTACAAGCGGCCGTTAGATCCATGGGATCTGAACAGGGTACTAGTTGCCCTCCAGAAGCCGCCCTTCGAGCCTCTGAAGGAGGTTTCACTTTCTAGACTATCACAGAAAGTGGCTTTTCTGGTAGCGATCACATCTCTTCGGAGAGTGTCTGAGCTAGCAGCGTTGTCTTCCAAGGCTCCCTTCCTGGTCTTCCACCAGGACAAGGTAGTGCTGCGCCCCATTCAGGAGTTTCTCCCGAAGGTGGTATCCTCTTTTCATCTTAATCAGGATATCTTTTTGCCTTCGTTTTGTCCTCATGCAGTTCATCGGTATGAGAAGGATTTACATTTGTTGGATCTGGTGAGAGCACTCAGAATCTACATTTCCCGCACAGCGCCCCTGCGCCGTTCGGATGCACTCTTTGTCCTTGTCGCTGGTAAGCGCAAAGGGTCGCAGGCTTCTAAGGCCCCCCTGGCTCGATGGATCAAAGAACCAATTCTTGAAGCCTACCGTTCTGCGGGGCTTCAGGTTCCATCAGGGCTGAAGGCCCATTCTACCAGAGCCGTGGGTGCGTCCTGGGCATTGCGACACCAGGCTACGGCTCAACAGGTGTGCCAGGCAGCTACCTGGTCGAGTCTGCACACTTTCACCAAACATTATCAGGTGCATACCTATGCTTCGGCGGACGCCAGCCTAGGTAGAAGAGTCCTGCAGGCGGCAGTTGCCTCCCCGTAGGGGAGGGCTGTCTTGCAGCTCTAACATGAGGTATTTCTTTACCCACCCAGGGACAGCTTTTGGACGTCCCAATCGTCTGGGTCTCCCAATAGAGCGCCGAAGAAGAAGGGAATTTTGTTACTTACCGTAAATTCCTTTTCTTCTAGCTCTTATTGGGAGACCCAGCACCCGCCCTGTTGTCCTTTCGGGATTTTTGGTTTGTTTGCGGGTACACATGTTGTTCATGTTGAACGGTTTTCAGTTCTCCGATGTTACTCGGAGTGAATTTGTTTAAACCAGTTATTGGCTTTCCTCCTTCTTGCTTTTGCACTAAAACTGGTGAGCCAGTGATCCCACTGGGGGTGTATAGCCAGAAGGGGAGGGGCCTTACACTTTTTAGTGTAATTGCTTTGTGTGGCCTCCGGAGGCAGTGCTATACACCCAATCGTCTGGGTCTCCCAATAAGAGCTAGAAGAAAAGGAATTTACGGTAAGTAACAAAATTCCCTTCATTAAAGTCCAACGTTACGACCACAATCTTTGTTTTTTTTCAAGGACTATAATATACAGAGAAACATAAAGAAACAAAAAATGAGTACAACAGGTATATTGTGCAGCATATACAATAATCATTATAATGTAGAACATATCCTCAGTTATGAGGGAAGAAAAAGAAGGTACAAATTATAAGATTCAAGTAAACCTACACAAGGTAACTTGTGTAGGTTTACTTGAATCTTATAATTTCTACCTTCTTTTTCTTCCCTCATAACTGAGGATATGTTCTACATTATTAGTGGGCCGTATTTTTTCTATATATAGAGAAAACTAATTGTGACTGATGGAAAAAAAACTGATGTGTGAAAGGGCCTGTCCTTATCAGCACCATATTGTCCTGTGTAATGTGCTGCTGAGAACAGTGATCTTTTAACCAAGCCAAAACATAATTTCACCTAATGAACAACAAGCATTATCAGCAGCCTGTTTACACTGCCTGTTTACTCCGGAAAGAAGCGTTCCCAGGAACATTAATTGTGCAGTGTAAAAATGGACCCTTAACTCTGTTAGTCTCACTTTTCAATCTTACTCTTCAGCTAGAGTTCCAAAAAAAAAGGTGTGATGCTGTGTAAAATGTAAAAAAAATAAATAAATGTCATGATTTGGAAATCGGTTATAGCCATATTTTATTCACAGCAGAACATACGACACATATCAGATGGTGAAAGTTAAATAGTTTTTTCATTTCGTATAGAAAAATGAATTAATTTAGAAATCTCAAAGTTGGGACAGAGTTAAAAAGCTGGGAACGTCATACCAACGAAAAACATGCACGGTCAGTTTTTGAACAGTCACATCACTGTGTATAAAAAAAAAGCATTTTAGAGAGGCAGAGTCTCTCAAAAGCAAAGGTGGTCAGAGATTCACCAGTCTTAACAATTGTGTTTAAAAATGCTGTAATCATATATGGGACAACATTCCTCTCCGAAAACTCCAGCAATTGGCCTCGTCACTTGATAGATCTTTACAGACAAAAGGTGGTGCTACATAATGGTAGAGGTCCTCAATTTCTAAATGAGTTAATTTTTTCAAATAAAATGGGAAAATTGTCTAGCTTTCATCTTCTTTGTGTTCTATGTCCTACAAATATATATATAAAAAAAAACAACCGATACATTCAACAAGTGTGAATAGATGCTAGCTGAAAAAACATAGTAACTACAAAATGCATACAGCTGCACACTAAAAAGCCAACAATGAATAAGGGAACTCTGGTATTGCGTTACTGCTATAGGAATATTTGAAAAAAGAGATTTCTTTTTCGCTCCATTGGGAGACCCAGACAATTGGGTGTATAGCTTCTGCCTCCGGAGGCCACACAAAGTATTACACTTAAAAGTGTAAAGCCCCTCCCCTTCTGCCTATACACCCCCCGTGCATCACGGGCTCCTCAGTTTTTATGCTTTGTGCGAAGGAGGCTGACATCCACGCATAGCTCCACATCTTGGTCAGCAGCAGCTGCTGACTAGGTCGGATGGAAGAAAAGAGGGCCCATAACAGGGCCCCCAGCATGCTCCCTTCTCACCCCACTCTGAGTCGGCGGTGTTGTTAAGGTTGAGGTACCCATTGCGGGTACATAGGCAGGAGCCACCATGCTGTTTTCCTTCCCCATCCCTTAAGGGGCTCTGGGCGAAGTGGGATCCTAATCGGTCTCCAGGCACATGAGACCGTGCTCCCTCCGCAGCCCCAGGGGAATCTGCTGACAGGAGCCGAGTATCGACAGGAACATGGCCCTGCTTCTGTGAGGTACTCTGTGTCCCCGTGGGGACCGCGCATAGAGCGCTGATGCCACACACACTGCAGCACTGCTGGGTGTGTTAGTGCGCCGGGGACTACCGCGCCGGCCGCGCTGTGAGGTACTCTGTGTCCCCGTGGGAACCGCTCATGGAGCGCTGGTGCCCATTTACACTGCAGCACTGCTGGGTGTGTTTGTGCGCCGGGGACTACCGCGCCGACCGCGCTTATATGCCGGCCGCGCTTATTACTTTAGTCCCCGGCTTTTGCGGCCTAGTATCGCATATTCCCGCCCCCAGGCCTGCCAGTCAGGGGAAGGGCGGGACACTGCACAGGACGTTAGTGCTGAGGGTTGGAGCATACTTTGCATCCTCCTCCCCCTTCATACAGCACAGTGGGGCTCCAGATTCCCGCACTTTTTCTAGGGCACGCCCACGGCCCCCTCCTCTCCACAGAACGCCGGCAGCCATTCCTGTCAGCACTTCTAACGCTGGAGAGGAGAGACACAGTTTCTGGGAGGCCCATGCAGGGATTCTGGTGATCACACAACCGCTTTTAGCGGTCGGTAAGCAGCACCTGAGGTGCTGGCCCCATTAAGTGCAGAAGTGTACATATATATATATGCTTATATGCTATACATTTACACTGTACTGTCGCACTGTTGATTTTTGGCTATATACCCTCCTGGATTGTACTCAGAGGAGACGACAACAGCATGTCGTCCGCAAATAGCAAGGGTGCCAAAGCACAGGCTTACTTTGCAACCTGTACCTCATGTGCGGCTATACTACCGGCAGGTTCCACGGACCCTCATTGTGTGCAATGCTCGGCCCCTGTGGCACTTACTCAGCCGGAGCCTCTGCCACTGGTGGCCCAGGTGAAACCACCTGCTACCACTGTCCAGGTGACAGGGACGGAGTTTGCAATATTTGCTGACAAACTGTCTGAGAGTATGGATAAATGGTCTGCTAGGATACTAGAAGCCTTACAGTCCAGACCGGTGATTCAGGCCACGGGCACTGTTCAATCATTGACCCCAGGCCTCCCTCAATTGGAGCTGCAAAGTGCTCCTGGGGTGACCCATGGGTCCCAAGGTGAGGTCTCTGACATGGACCGCAGTCCCAGGCCGCCTAAGCGGTCTCGCTGGGAGATTCCCTCGACTTCATCACACTGCTCAGGGTCTCAGCAGGAGGACTCTCCAGATGATGAAGCGGAGGTAGCAGATCAGGATTCGGATCCTGAAACCGCGCTCAACCTGGATACACCTGATGGTAACGCCATAGTGAATGACCTTATAGCAACCATCAATCAGGTGTTGGATATTTCTCCACCAGCTCCTACAATTGAGGAGTCAGCTTCTCAGCAGGAGAAATTCCGTTTCAGGTCTCCCAAGCGTCCATTGAGTAGGTTTCTGGATCACTCTGACTTCAGAGAGGCAGTCCAGAAACACCGAGCTTGTCCAGATAAGCGTTTTTCCAAGCGCCTTAAGGATACACGTTATCCCTTCCCCCCTGACGTTGTCAAGGGCTGGGCTCAGTGTCCTAAGGTGGATCCTCCTGTCTCCAGACTGGCGGCTAGATCCATAGTTGCCGTGGAAGATGGGGCTTCACTCAAAAATGCCACTGACAGACAGATGGAACTATGGTTGAAATCCATCAGCTTGTCATGCGCAGATTAATGCAGTCACACGTTCATCTGCCCCACAAGTGGTGTCCTTAACCTCTCAGGCGTCGGCGTTTGTGTCCTACGCCATTAACGCTGTCCTGGACTCTACGAGCCGTACGGCGGTAGCATCCGCCAATTCGGTGGCGGTCCGCAGGGCCATGTGGTTACGTGAATGGAAGGCAGACTCTGCTTCCAAAAAGTTCCTGACCGGGTTGCCTTTTTCGGGCGACCGCCTGTTTGGTGAGCGGTTGGATGAAATCATTAAACAATCCAAGGGTAAGGACTCATCCTTACCTCAGTCCAAACCAAACAGACCTCAACCACGGAAGGTACAATCCAGGTTTCGGTCCTTTCGGCCCGCGGGCAGGTCTCAGTTCTCCTCGTCCAAAAGGCCTCAAAAGGATCGGAGGAACTCCGATTCATGGCGGTCCAAGTCACGTCCTAAAAAGACCGCCGGAGGAACCGCTCCCAAGGCGGCCTCCTCATGACTTTCGGCCTCCTCACTCCGCATCCTCGGTCGGTGGCAGGCTTTCCCGCTTTTGCGACACCTGGCTGCCACAGGTAAAAGACCGATGGGTGAGAGACATTCTATCCCACGGTTACAGGATAGAGCTCAGCTCTCGTCCTCCTACCCGATTTTTCAGAACATCTCCGCCCCCCGAGAGAGCCGATGCTCTTCTTCAGGCGGTGTGCACTCTGAAGGCGGAAGGGGTGGTGATCCCTGTGCCTCTTTAGCAACAGGGTCACGGTTTTTACTCCAACTTGTTTGTGGTACCAAAAAAGGACGGATCCTTCCGTCCTGTTCTGGACCTAAAACTGCTCAACAAACACGTAAAGACCAGGCGGTTCCGGATGGAATCGCTCCGCTCCGTCATCGCCTCAATGTCCCAAGGAGATTTCCTAGCATCAATCGACATCAAAGATGCTTATCTCCACGTACCAATTGCACCAGAGCATCAGCGCTTCCTGCGTTTCGCCATAGGAGACGAACACCTTCAGTTCGTGGCGCTACCTTTCGGCCTGGCGACAGCCCCACGGGTCTTCACCAAGGTCATGGCAGCAGTGGTAGCAGTCCTACACTCTCAGGGACACTCGGTGATCCCTTACTTAGACGATCTGCTTGTCAAGGCACCCACTCAAGTGGCATGCCAACACAGCCTGAACATTGCTCTGGAGACTCTCCAGAGTTTCGGGTGGATCATCAATTTTCCAAAGTCAAATCTGACACCGGCCCAGTCTGACATATCTTGGCATGGAGTTTCATACTCTTCCAGCGATAGTGAAGCTTCCGCTGGACAAACAGCGTTCACTACAGACGGGTGCAATCTCTCCTTCAAGGCCAGTCACACCCCCTGAGGCGCCTCATGCACTTCCTAGGGAAGATGGTAGCAGCAATGGAGGCAGTTCCATTTGCGCAGTTTCATCTGCGTCCACTTCAATGGGACATTCTCCGAAAATGGGACAGGAAGTCGACGTCCCTCGACAGGAACGTCTCCCTTTCACGGGCAGCCAAGGCTTCCCTTCAGTGGTGGCTTCTCCCCACTTCTCTGTCGAGGGGGAAATCCTTCCTTCCCCCATCATGGGCTGTGGTCACGACGGACGCGAGCCTGTCAGGGTGGGGAGCGGTTTTTCTCCACCACAGGGCTCATGGAACCTGGACTCCGACAGAGTCCTCCCTTCAGATCAATGTTCTGGAGATCAGAGCAGTGTATCTTGCCCTAAAGGCGTTCCAGCCGTGGCTTGAAGGCCAGCAGATCCGAATTCAGTCGGACAACTCCACAGCGGTGGCATACATCAACCACCAAGGGGGAACACGCAGTCGGCAAGCCTTCCAGGAAGTCCGGCGGATTCTGATGTGGGTGGAAGCCACAGCCTCCACCATATCCGCAGTTCACATCCCGGGCGTAGAAAACTGGGAAGCAGACTTTCTCAGTCGCCAGGGCATGGACGCAGGGGAATGGTCCCTTCACCCGGACGTGTTTCAAGAGATCTGTTGCCGCTGGGGGAGGCCGGACGTCGACCTAATGGCGACATGGCACGATCTCAAGATCACAGAGCTCTGGCGGCAGACGCCTTAGTTCAGGATTGGTCGCAGTTTCAGCTCCCTTATGTGTTTCCTCCTCTGGCACTGTTGCCCAGAGTGTTACGCAAGATCAGGTCCGACTGTCGCCGCGCCATCCTCGTCGCTCCAGACTGGCCAAGGAGGTCGTGGTACCCAGATCTGTGGCATCTCACGGGGGGGTCAACCGTGGCCACTACCAGACTGACCAGACTTGCTGTCTCAAGGGCCGTTTTTCCATCTGAATTCTGCGGCCCTCAACCTGACTGTGTGGCCATTGAGTCCTGGATCCTAGCGTCTTCAGGGTTATCTCAAGAGGTCATTGCCACTATGAGACAGGCTAGGAAACCAACGTCCGCCAAGATCTACCACAGGACGTGGAGAATATTCTTATCCTGGTGCTCTGATCAGGGTTTTACTCCCTGGCCATTTGCCTTGCCCACTTTTCTTTCCTTCCTTCAATCAGGATTGGAAAAAGGGTTGTCGCTCGGCTCTCTTAAGGGACAAGTCTCAGCGCTCTCTGTGTTTTTTCAGAAGCGCCTGGCCAGACTTCCACAGGTACGCACGTTCCTGCAGGGGGTTTGTCACATAGTCCCTCCTTACAAGCGGCCGTTAGAACCCTGGGATCTGAACAGGGTACTGATGGTTCTTCAGAAACCACCTTTCGAGCCAATGAAGGATATTTCTCTTTCACGCCTTTCACAGAAAGTGGTTTTTCTAGTAGCAGTCACGTCACTTCGGAGAGTGTCTGAGCTAGCAGCGCTGTCATGCAAAGCCCCTTTCCTGGTTTTTCACCAGGACAAGGTGGTTCTGCGTCCGGTTCCGGAATTTCTACCTAAGGTGGTATCCCCCTTTCATCTCAATCAGGATATCTCCTTACCCTCTTTTTGTCCTCATCCAGTTCACCAGTGTGAAAAGGATCTGCACTTGTTAGATCTGGTGAGAGCACTCAGAATCTATATTTCTCGTACGGCGCCCCTGCGCCGTTCGGATGCACTCTTTGTCCTTGTCGCTGGCCAGCGTAAAGGGTCACAGGCTTCGAAATCAACCCTGGCTCGGTGGATCAAGGAACCAATTCTCGAAGCTTACCGATCTTCTGGGCTTCCGGTTCCCTCAGGGCTGAAAGCCCATTCTACCAGAGCCGTGGGTGCGTCCTGGGCTTTGCGGCACCAGGCTACGGCTCAGCAGGTGTGTCAGGCGGCTACCTGGTCGAGCCTGCACACTTTCACGAAACACTATCAGGTGCATACCTATGCTTCGGCGGATGCCAGCCTAGGTAGGCAAGTCCTTCAGGCGGCAGTTGCCCACCTGTAGGAAAGGGCCGTGGTACGGCTCTATTACGAGGTATCATTTTACCCACCCAGGGACTGCTTTTGGACGTCCCAATTGTCTGGGTCTCCCAATGGAGCGAAAAAGAAGGGAATTTTGTTTACTTACCGTAAATTCCTTTTCTTCTAGCTCCAATTGGGAGACCCAGCACCCGCCCCTGTTCCCTTCGGGCTGTTGTTCTTTGTGTACACATGTTGTTCATGTTGAATGGTTTCAGTTCTCCGAAATTCCTTCGGATTGACTTTACTTTAAACCAATTTATAATTTTTCCTCCTTCTTGCTTTTGCACCAAAACTGAGGAGCCCGTGATGCACGGGGGGTGTATAGGCAGAAGGGGAGGGGCTTTACACTTTTAAGTGTAATACTTTGTGTGGCCTCCGGAGGCTGAAGCTATACACCCAATTGTCTGGGTCTCCCAATTGGAGCTAGAAGAAAAGGAATTTACGGTAAGTAAACAAAATTCCCTTCTTTGTTTATGTATTGGCCAATGCATGTAAGCCAGGTCACCATGGCAAGGTATATCTCTGTGAACCAGGAATCTAACTTGAAATGGCACTATCTGGGTTAAAAATATCCGTGTCTGGCCAGCTAGACTAAAAATTAACTTGAAATGCCACTATCACTAAATGGCCAGATAGAGGCATTTCAAGGTAGGTTCCCGGTTTAGAGATACACCTTGCCGTGATGACTGGGCTTACATGCATTGGCCAATACATAAACAAATATATATATATATATATATATATATATAATTTTTTTTTCTTTTCCATATATTCATCTTGCAGTAATTCAATACCAGAGTTCCCTTATACATTGTTGGCTTTTTAGTGTGCAGCTGTATGTATTTTGTTGTTCTGTGTTCTTAATAAAATATACCCAATTATACACGTTTTCCCGCGACATGACCTCCAGCTTAATATAAATTACCTACTGTCTCTAACACAAAGTCCTCCCTCTACTGGAAACTGAATTGCTCCAAAACTGAATTTCTAGTTTTCTCCATTTACTAATTTGTACTCAATATTGCAATATCCTTGGGTGATTCAATCTTAACTCCCAAGCAGCACACTCTGTTTTGGGATTCTATTTCACACAGGACTTTCCTTTTATTCCCTATATCCAATCACTCAATCTTTCATGTCACCTGCATATTAAAGGGAAACTGTCAGCAGGTTTTTGCTATGCAATCTGAAGACCGCAGGAGATAGACGCTGACACACAGTTCAATAGTGTGTCATTTATTTTCCTGCAGGGTGTTGTTTCCTTTTAATGAAGTTGTTATCACCTGAGATTATTGGACTACATCAGTCCGACCTTTCTCCCGCACCCCTCTGTGGCTGCTCTCGGTCAGGCGCCTCCTCCATCTTGTGTGATCGCTGTCCTCCTGCCTATCCCCGTGTGGATGACGTGTCCTATGTCATCCACACAGAGGCCTCCATTGCGCTCTTGCACATGAGCACTTCTCTCTGCCCGGCTGAGGGCAGATCAAAGTATTGTAGTGCGCAGGAGGGGAGGTTTTTGACCTCTCCTCGCTCCTGCACATTACAGTACTGTGTCTACCCTCAGCCGGGTAGATCAAAGTGCGCATGTGCAGGATCGCAATGGAGGCCACTCTGTGAATGATGTAGGACATGTCATCCACATGAGGCTGGGCAGGAGGATGGCGACCGCACAAGATGGAGGAGGCGCCAAACCAAGAGCAGTGACACCGGACACATCGGACCGGACCGCCCTTTTAGGTGAGTATTATGAAGGTGTTTTTTTTATGTTCTACAGAGTGGCCTGGGCTCTTATATACAGCAATAGAACAGAAAAGGGCAGAATATGTGACCATTACTACTTTTTTAAGGGACTAAACCCAGGATACAATCATGGCAAACAAGAGGAGAAATGGGAATTATAGTCCAAGTATATAGTAAAGAGTCTGAACTAAAATCTTGCATGAGTATAAAAACTTTTTATTCCAAAAATTACATTATAGCAAGATTTAAATCGTGTCATACAAATATTAAATACATAAATGACATACAGGTTCAAACAAGGAGGGATCCTGACAAATAACACTAGGGTCCAAAATCAGACATGGGATAAGAGGAGTCCAAAGATTCCATCTAAACAAGTTGCCCCACTCAATATCTATGTTAATAACAGCCGACAAGGGGCAAATAATCCTATAATTAGAACATAGATACACTGCGGGCTTCTATATATTAATATCAATAAAAGATGGACTTCATTTATTGCATAAGAAAAAGACCGGGGACATTTCACAATCCATAGTCAAAAAAGCCAAAAAAGGCCGGTATTCTCAAAAACAAGGGAAATGTCCCCAGGCCTAGTATGCAGCGGTTTACTGGTTAAATTCACTTACCCATGTCAGGGTGGATGCCAGGGTAGGGGAACGTGCCCCGACGCGCACGTTTCGTTAGCTTCCTCGGGGGGCCGTGGCTGGGCAGGAGGATGGCGACCGCACAAGATGGAGGAGGCGCCAAACCAAGAGCAGTGACACCCATCGGACCGGACCGCCCTTTTTTTATGTTCTACAGAGTGGCCTGGGCTCTTATATACAGCATTCTCACTGGTTTTGGCCACAGCTCATACAGGAAAATCCTGGTGGCAGGTTCCCTTTAATTGTAAAGGGCTGCGAAATATGTTGGCGCTATATAAATTAAATTATTACTATGGCTATACAAATTTTCTAAATCATTGCATTCCTTTTTTTCTTGACATTTTCTGTAGTGTCACAGCTTATTTGGAATTGGGTTTGTGCTATGTGAATAGAAACGCAGAACTCCGTAATTATGTAAGACAAATAGACGGACAGTCCTAATTAGCCAGAGTATATAAATCACTGCTGTAGGATTTTTGAAGAAAAGGAAAATGACTTCATTAATGATTTTCTTTCATTACTTCTAGGCAAGAAGCCTCAAATGAATTTTATGATGGAGATCATGACAATGACAAGGAGAGTGATGTTGAGATTTAAGCCAGACTATACCTTGTGGTACATATATCAGACTTTTAAGCCTTTGCGTCGTCAGTTTTATGACCAATTTTCAAAAAAAAAAAAAAAAGACTAAAGATTTTTGGACCAGATACATTTTTGCTGCCCAGCAAAGATGCACATTTTTTTTTTCTTCTTTTCCATAAAGGGATTTTAAAATGACTTCCCTTGACAGTCGGGGTTGATTTTGGATGTTCAAATGAAGACACGGAAGAAAAAAATGTGAAATCATACTCCGCTTTTTATTGATGCAATGGATTGTTTTTTATCTTCTTCCAAAACAAGTTGTATTGTTTTGATAAAACTTATTGTCATTGGTTCAGTTATTGTAAAATGAGTGGGTCGTTTATCGTGGAGCACGTGGTTTTGTCTGCAGTTGGGAGTTTTCCATGGAGAGTGTTTGAGTGGATTCGAACCTGGCGATTGCTGTGCACCAGGGAGCAGCTCTTACCTTTTCAGATGTTAAGCTCTCTGGACAGCTGTTTCTATTTCAGCTACCACTACCTGTTGTTCCTGATTTGTCTACACCGTGTTTTTCTTCGTCTTCTTCTTATTACTTATTATTATTATAGCGCCATTTATTCCATGGCGCTTTACAAGTGAAAGAGGGTACACATACAACAATCATTAACAGTACAAAACAAACTGGTATAGGAGGAGAGAGGACCCTGCCCGCGAGGGCTCTCAGTCTATAGGGAATGGGTGAGGGTACAATAGGTGAGGACAGAGCTGGTTGCGCAGTGGTGTACTGGACTGAGGGCTATTGTAGGTTGTAGGCTTGTTGGAAGAGATGGGTCTTGAGGTTCCTCTTGAAGCTTTCCACGGTAGGAGGGAGTCTGATATGCTGAGATAGAGCGTTCCAGAGTATGGGGGAGACACAGGAGAAATCTTGTACGCGATTGTGGCAAGAGGAGATAAGAGAGGAGTAGAGCTCAATCTTGGGATTTCTTGATTGGACACCCTATTATAAGAAAACCTGTGAAGAGCAAAAATGCTGTTATCCTGCTGATATGGGGGTAAATCTGCAGGTTCATAGCGTTTCAAACCTGCCAGGTGCCTGCACATTGAACCCTCTGTTGATAGAAAATAAACTTGTCTCGGTGTATATACAGATGGAAGATGGGCTTCTAGGCTTACGCTAAGACTGGGGCCCCTGCGCTGTCCCTTATCTCGAAGGTAGGCTCGATGGTAGCCAGGTTCGAGCAACTAGCATGACCCTGTCTCCTGTCTGAGCCCGGATACTACTTGCCCCCCCCCTCACTACCACCACCTTCACCACCTTGAAAGCAGGCCGTAAGCCCAGTAATAAAAACCCCACATATAGGAACAGACAAGGGTAAATGAAAACTCACACACTGCACTTAATCAAGAAAGAAGGCCAGTATGTGAACGGGGGAGTAATGCAAAAAAGGGGTAGGAAATAAACGCATAACTGGAGGACTCTCACCATGTGAAACCGCAACTTAGATAGGACCAGATAACCACAGGAACCAAGGAATCAGAGCTATATGCGGCACTCAGCTCCAGTATCCAGAGACTTTTGAAGGGTGAAGGCAGCTAGTAATCAGCCGCCTGGGCTACCAGCAGATGATCACAAGCCAGCAGGAATTAACTCCTGCTGTACTGGAGAGCAGTGAAGCTAGAACCAGCCGACACCTATGACAGGCTGTGCATCTGTGATCCCAGGCTTTTTGTCAGACTCTGCAGTGTGAACAGAGTCAGACGCCGCCATGACACTAGAGTTGAGCGAGTACCTAACTATTCATACTCACTATACTCATAATGAGTACTGTCTACTACTCTCATATTTGTTCTGCATAACATGTGCAATGCAAATCATTGGGGAAGGGGGGCATGGCTATGACTGGGAGCTATGAGGACGTGTCAGGCGAGCTCCGTACATCCTGACTGAAAATCTTGAGGATACCCCACTGGAGGGGCCAGAAACTGACTCCCTGGGGGTCTCTGGAGAAGGATACAGGCTGTGGAGTGGTCAGGGGTCAAGTCTGCCTGCCGGTGGAGCTGGGAGATCGACAGACGCTGGGGCTCTGCAGTGTTCCCAGAAAGCTGCGGCAATCTTGTGCACATTGATTTGTGAAGCCTGCGGTGCGGCGAGAGGGGGATGCAGGCCCAGTGAGACTCTGCAGGAAAGCGTACCTGCCAGTTGAGCCAGAGGCGATCTCAGCGGTGGTCAGGAGGACGAGTAGTAGCTCGCCTGTCAGTTTGCTCATCACAGTTCCCCAGGGGCAGACAAGGGTGCCAGGGTCATCCCAAGTCAAACAGCAGCAGTGGCGGGAGGGTGCCCAGGAGTTGCAGGACCCACAAGCTGTAATGGCGGATGCGGAGAAAGACCCATCCATGTCACCTCCATCACCGCTGACAGATGGACATCTCCAGACATCCCCACAATCAGAATCCTTTGCTCAAGGACCCGAAGTCGCCCGTAGAGAACCCACCCTCTCTGATGTTATGGCGGCCATAGGCATCTGTAATATCTCCCTTAACAATCTCACATACCAAGTGGGCTGTATCAAAAGAGATTTGGCCAGTGTGAGACAAGATATGAAACAGCAAGCAGAAAGAACCACAGCCCTGGAGGAGAGAGTGATGACGTGTTATGGCCCATGAAGAAGGATATGCAAGTGTATGGCAAAGTTATTAATGTACTCCAGGCAAAGCAGGATGATCTAGAGAACCGCCTGCGTAGAAATAATATCCGTATCGTGGGGGTGCCGGAGTGGGCGGAGGGAACAAAACCAGCCGAATTCTTTGAGGACTGGATGTTGGGAATTGATACGCTGACGCCTCTTTTAGCTATTGAAAGAGCCCACAGGGTTCCTACCAGGCCCCTTCCTCCTGGGAGCCTGTCACGTATGGTGCTTATGAGGATCCTGCATTACAGAGATCGGGACGTTATCCTGAGAGCAGCAAGAAACATCTCAAATCTTTCCGTGGATGGTCAGAAAGTGTCGCTTTTCCCCGATTACTCAGCAGAGGTCCAGAAAAAAAGGGCTCAGTTCCAGGACATTAAGCGCAGATTACGCCAGCTGGATGTTCCCTACTCTATGCTATATCCTGCACGGCTCCGATTTGCGGCTATGAACTCCACGCATTTCTTTGAATCCCCACAGGACACACTCGGATGGCTAGACAAGAACGAGAAATCCATTCGAGATTCAAGGATGCGAAGAGGACCCCCTAACCCCCTAATGAATGAAGCAGACTTAAGTTAATGATTTGGCAGGGAGATGTGATGTGGACTGCCTTCTTTAGTTAGCGCCTGAGCCCATTTGGTCACCCTATATGGAAGTGTCAGGCTACCACCAGGGGGAGCTGGAGCCCTGCAGGAAAAGACACTACACAGAGCTGAATCAGCATGAAGGTGGACACAGTGTGTGCTGGAGCTCTGCCCTGCAGAGTCAGCCAGAATACAGAGGCCACAGGGCGTGCGGGGGATGGTCAGGCAGAACAGGTCATACACAGTACGGTAAGAAAGAAGACTGGAGGAACGAGCAAAAGCAGGGCCGAGGTCAGTACCAGAGGAAGCAACCAAGTGGGGAGGTATTAGAATGTGGAACGACTGGGGCTATTGAAGGAAGGAAGGAAGGAAGGAAGGAGTTGGGACGGAACAGACAGAGCACAGGGGAAGGACGAATCAGGAAACACTTACAGGGACCATCAATCACAGGCAAAGCAGTGCTAAGCTTAAAGCCGGCGCTGGTTCACCAGAGATGACAGAATGAAAGTATCCAAGCTCCGGAAGTGAGGCCCGAGACAAGGCTCCGCCCCCAAGCCATGTTGACGGGGAGGTGGAACCATGACAGTAAGTTTAGTTATGCTGCACTGATGTATTTAAGTATGTCTCCCGGGACTAGCTCTGGTCCCACGGGCCCTCTTGCCTGCTTTCCTGGCTCTTCTGCCGATCTGGTGCTTCTCCCCCGGTCCCCCCCCCCCCCCCAATCCTTCTTTTTTTTTTTTTTCTTTTCTTTACTTTCGTCCTGCTTCTCTATCCTCATATTTATGGTATTGTGATATAAAAGTATTATGGTTTAATGAGGGGGGCTGGGGTGGGTGGGGGGAGGGGGCCACAATACTGTGATGAAAATGTAGCCTTATGTACAGCTGCAAGAGGAGCTTGCCTTGGTTGAAAAGTGACCTTTTAGTAGCACACGTTCCCCACAGGGTAGGAACAGTTGTGTTTTGATAGTAGATTTTGGTCTGGACTCCTCCTGATGAGTATTTTGGTAGACCCTACTGTCAATTAGTTGATGGTTATGGTTGTTGAGGGGGAAGGGGGGAAGGGTACTATATCCGACTACAAAGCATAAGGCTAGATCAGTGGTCCAGACGTTATGATAGGGTCTGGGGGAAAATCCGATTTTGTATTTATCTGGTCTGATGTAACATGATGGCTGAACAGGTGACGATGCTGACTTGGAACGTGAGAAGGCTAAATGACGGGGTGAAGTGCAAGGTGGTGTTAGACTATGCAAAAACTTTCCAATCTTCAATAGGGCGTCTGCCAGAGACTCATTTAACTAAGACAAGACCCTTCTGTTGAAAGCAGGGTGGATTGGTCACAGTTTTCATGCCACTTATTCGAACTACTCCAGAGGTGTCAGTCTGTGCATCGCAACGTGCCCTTTGTATATCACTCTGTCAAAATACATGTAGATGGGAGGTATATTTGCCCCCTATCACAGTTAGTGGGGGGGACGTACATCATAGTGGTGGTTTACCCCCCCCCACCCACCCACCCCCGTATTCGTGATAGGTTATTCAACACGTTATTCATTTTGCGACACAGGCGCCTCTATTGCCTCTCTTGATCCTCGGGGATTTTAACAACATAATCTATGCGGAACTGGACAGGATGAGACAGAAAAGGGGAGGAGACGGTGGGTGATTGACGCCATTTGGGGGACTCTTATTGGACGTTGAGCTGATGGATCTATGGAGAGTCCTGAACCCAGGGGGGAAGGTCTACTCATGTCTTTCTACCTCCTTTTGGCTCGCTCTCAAGAATTGATCTGGCCCTGGGCAATGCGCAGATGGCAAGGATGGTAAGCTTGGTGGAGTACTTAAGGAATTCTTCTATCATAATCAGGGGCCATCCTCGATGGCTATGGTATGGGACACAATGAAGGCAGTTCTCAGAGGAAACCTTATTAAATAGGTAAATGGTATTAGAAATTCATCTAAAGCGTTTGGGAACACATTGAGGAGAGAGGCCCAAGAGGCTCAGTCAACTTACGTTGCTCGTCCGTCAGACGGTAATAAGGCCACGTTGGAACACACACAGAGAGAGCTAGCCCAGCACATGTTGACAACAGCAGGGGATAAGTTATTCTTTAAAAAGGAAAATTATTTTGAACTGGAAAGGGCGAGTTATTTCTTGGTAGTTGTGTCACGGGCCCAGCAGGGAGCATCCTTCATTGCAGAAATGAAGAAGAGGGACGGATCGCTGACGCAGTCTGACAGGGAGGTGCTGATGGTGTTTCGTGAATTCTTTGGGGAGCTCTATAGTTCTAAAGTGTCCCCTGTGGTGGAGGACATACAGGCTTTCTTGATGCAAGGAAACATACCGGTCCTCTCGCATGATAATGCGTGGGCATTAGACACCCCGTTTAGTCTAGAGGAATTAGAACATGCTCTGTCATCAATGTCTAATAATAAGGGCACGGATGGCTTCCCGGCTGAGGTCTTTTAAGTTCTATAGTTCTGCACTGTTACCCCAGTTGCTGGAAATATTTAATGAGGCACTGGTGAATAGGAGGCTACCGCAATCCATGAATAAAGCCATCATTGTGGTTATTCCTAAACAGATAAAGACCCCGGTCTGCCAGAATCCTATCGTCCGATATCCCTCCTCCCCGTGGACGTTAAAATTCTTGCAAAGCTCTTGGCTAACCGGCTAGCATGGGTAATGGAATAACTTCCCTTATACACCCCGACCAAACAGGTTTATGCCAAATAAATGTACGGCCATTAACGTCTGGCGGCTCTATCTGTATCTACAACTACCCGCGCAAGGGGATCAGTTTAAAGCGGTGGTCTCTAGATGCTGCTAAAGCATTTGATCGCGTCGAGTGGAACTTTTTATGGATGGTACTGGCTTATATGGGCATTGGCAAAATCATCTCTTGAATAAAATTGCTGTATGCAGCTCCCAGCACCAGGGTAAAGGTCAATGGGCTGCCATCAGGGGGTTTTCATTGGTCTGGGGGACTAGGCAGGGGTGCCCGTTATCCCCATTGCTGTTTGCCTTTGCTATTGAGCCACTCGCTGCAGTCCTGAGAGCATCAAGAGGTGTGAAAGGCTTTCGCCACGGTAATTTAATGGAGAAAGTTGCACTCTATGCGGACGATATGCTGCTGTTCCTAAATGATTAGCCGAACTACCCAAAGGAAGCCATAGGCGTTATTGACTGTTTTAGCACACTGTCGGGCTTAACAATTTACTTGTGATTAAATAATCTTTGATGACATTATGGCCCGTCCCTCCTGCCCCTGAGAGTCTGGTAGGGCAGCTGAAGCTCACTCCCTCATTTAAGTACTTGGGTGTTTGGATTATTGAGAAGGTGACAGACTTTGAGAAACTAAACATCAATCCTCTTTTGAGTAGGTTCCAGCAGAAAACCAAGGCCTGGTGTAAACTTTCGGTAATTGGCAGGGCTAACTTAGTAAAAAATTATTCTGATGCCACAAGCGCTGTACCTACTGCATAATGCACCAGTCTGGCTAACCCAACGTATCTTTCATAAAATTAATAGTATTTTCAGAGAATTAATTTGGAAAAGGGGAACGGCGCGGATAAAATTGCAAACACTGCAAAAGCCTAAGATGAGGGGTGGGTTGGCGGACCAGTTTCTTTCTTATTTGTCAGCTCAACTGCATCACTTCAAGAATTGGGAGGAAGAAGGTGAGGGAACTTCACTGTCAATAGTGGCAATGCTGTGTCATGCTCTGGGGAAGAGGGACTTGCCTGCGGAATTAGATTCAGTGGGCTTTTTGAGAATATCTACCCCCAAGTATCATACCTTAAGGGAGATGGGGAGGACTTGGGGGGAAAAAGTAAAAGACTATTGAAGGTGGGAGTAGTCACCAAATACTCACTTATATGGGGAAACCCGAATCTCCCTGAACTTGACAAACTCTGTGGGTTTGAGTTATGGCAGCGGAAGGGGATCAAGAAGGTGCAGGAACTGTTTGAAGAGGAATGGGTTAAGACGTTTGAAATGCTTAAAAGGGAATTTGATATCCCGAATAACAGGTTCTTCCAATATCTTAAAGTTCAGCATGCTTGTGAGGTACAGTCGGTATCTGTGAGTTTGTACCCAGTGGACCAGACGCCGCTATTGGATATCTTAGTGGCAGCTGGTGACACTAAGGGTGCAATCTCCTGGTACTACATGTATTTCCAAGATGCCAGATTCAAGGTGGTGACCTGCGGTCTTAGGGATAAGTGGCTGAGAGACCTAGGGACCATTTCTGAAGAGGCGTGGGAAGAGGTACTGCAAAATATCCCGCTATTGTCTGTAAGTGAATCACAGAGGTTGTCACAACTATTTTTGGTACATAGGATATATAGGAGTACGGCATCTTTATTCAAAATAGGCGCTAGCCCGGACTTGTGCTGCTGGAAATGTGGAGCACCGGACACTGATTTGATACATCTTATGTGGAACTGTTCACATTTGAGAAGATACTGGATGGGAGTGCTTGACCTTATTGACTGTGTATGATTGCCGTATCGATCGCGGACCTCTGTTATATATTCTTGGATACACTGTGGAACTCCCTATCCAGGAGAGCCATAAGATTGCTATCGTGCCTATACTATATCAGGCACGGAAGGTCATAGCATTGTACTGGAAAAATAGTAAAGTCCCTGATACTAAAGAGCTAGTTGACAAGGTAAACCATACCCTCAGGCTCGAGAAATATGTCTATCAGAAGAGAAGGGAGGGTAATAAATTTGAGGATCTGTGGGCCCCTTGGCTTGACACTACAAATTTGGCTCCGGTGACGTTGACTTGGGCTAGAGCCCTGATGGTGAATCTGGTTTAGCTTGGCTGCCTGGGCATGTGTCAAAGTGTCAGGTCGGG
This sequence comes from Anomaloglossus baeobatrachus, assembly GCF_048569485.1. NCBI lineage: Eukaryota > Metazoa > Chordata > Amphibia > Anura > Aromobatidae > Anomaloglossus > Anomaloglossus baeobatrachus. Next base: position 75,007,406 of record NC_134356.1, read on the forward strand.
TCGCAGGTGTTTCAGTCGATTACTTTATTAGTGGCTGATTGATTGCTGATCTATGCCTAACTATGTTTTTGAATATAATTGAACTGACGAATATATTGTATGCTAAGTCGAATAAGGGACTTTGTTTTGGGGGTGGGTGGGGGGATGGGAGGGGGATTGGTTTGCATACTTGCATGTATGCGTACTTTTTCTCTTGTTAATCTAAAATGTTAATAAAAAAATTATCTGATTTAAAAAAAATCAATGGGGAAAAACTCGCAAAGTAATGAGTAACCTGAATTTTACACTATTTGCACGAATAGTGCGGCATTCGGGTTACTTGTTAGTGTGAAAGTTTTTCCCCATTGACTTGCATTGTACACGGTATACGAAATGAATACGCAAGTAGTAGACCGTACTCGTTATGAGTATAGAGTACGAATTGTTAGGTACTCGTTCAACTCTATATGACACCCGAGTGCAACGCTGAACAACGTATGACAGAACTTTAATCCTTCCGGCAGAGTTGTCGTTTCAATCACTGCTCTGTTTATCAAGAGCAGTGGCTGTAACCCCCCCCCACTACCCCCACTTGTGCTGTCTGACAGCTGGTTCTAATCCTGAGTGGCTGTCAGACAGTGCAAGGGGAGGCAGTTACACAGAGCGGTGACAGGACCCGCACTGTTACCTACCCCGTGACTTAAACCCAAACGCTACCGGGAGGATTAAAGTTAATTTACTCCCAGCAGCACGGTTCAATGTGCAGGCACCGGGCAGGTTCCATACGCTATTACTCTCCAGATTAACCTCATATCTGCAGGTTAAAAGTGTTTTTACTTGTGACAGGGTCCCTTTTAAGACTGGCTTTGTACTTCCAGCCTTTAGTCTAGCTCTCATCTACTGCTACTCCATATTATACTGCTGCTTCCTATGTATCTACTGTACTTCTGGTTTCCTACTGACTGTGCTACCGGTTGCTCCTCCATATTGTACTGCTGTTTCCCATGTACTGACCTCTGGCTTTGCTACCTGCCTGTGCTGCCTTCAGTGATTGCAATAATAATACTCTAATTCAGACCTGGATCATTGCAGAATATTCACACACTAAAATGGAGACCATTTTGACCGCATTAAGATAAGTTGGTGAACTACAACTGTTAAGAGGAGACTTTGTGCAGCAGGCCTTCACGGTAAGATAGCTGCTAGGAAACCACTGCTAAGGACAGGCAACAAGCAGAAGAGACTTGTTTGGGCTAAAGAACACAAGGAACGGACATTAGACCAGTGGAAATCTGTGCTTTGGTCTGGTGAGTACAAATTTGAGATCTTTGGATCCAACCACTGTGTCTTTGTAGAAAAGGTGAACAGATGGGACTCCACATGAATAGTTCCCACCGTGAAGCATGGAGGAGGAGGTGTGATGGTGTGGGGGTGCTTTGCTGATGACACTGTTGGGGATTTATTCAAAATGGAAGGCATACAGAACCAGCATGCCTACCACAGCATCTTGCAGCGGCGTGCTATTCCATCCAGTTTGCATTTAGTTGGATCATCATTTATTTTTCAACAGGACAATGACCCCAAACACACCTCCAGGCTGTGTAAGGGCTATTTGACTAAGAAGGAGAGTGATTGGGTGCTACGCCAGATAACCTGGTCTCCAGTCACCAGACCTGAACCCAATCGAGATGGTTTGGGGTGAGCTGGACCGCAGAGTGAAGGCAAAAGGGCCAACAAGTGCTAAGCATCTCTGGGAACTCCTTTAAGACTGTTGGAAAACCATTTCCGGTGACTACCTCTTGAAGCTCATCAAGAGAATGCCAAGAGTGTGCAAAGCAGTAATCAAAGCAAAAGGTGGCTACTTTGAAGAACCTAGAATATAAGACATATATTTTCAGTTGTTTCACACTTCTTTAAGTATTTCATTCCACATGTTTTAATTCATCGTTTTGATGCCTTCAATGTGAATCTACAATTTTCCTGAGTCCTGAAAATAAAGAAAACTCTTTGAATGAGAAGGTGTGTCCAAACTTTTGCTCTATACTCTATCTATTCCATCCTCAATCCAATGCCCAGACTGAAAGGACTGACCAGACTCTTTAACAATATCTCTGCTGTATTATTTCCTACCTCCAGGATGATTGGATGGACTACTTACCAACAGGGGAGTTTGCCTGTAACAATGCCAAAAATAGTGATGCATTTCCAAAGTCCATTTTATGCTAATTTTTATAACTATTTATTCCTAATCTTCTATATAATACTCCTATCCCTGCTGTAACTGACAAGCTTACAATGTTACAGGAATCCAAGAACGAACTAATAGAAATGTTACAAAAGTCCCAAGAATAATATAAGGAAGCATCAGATAAACAATGCAAACCCCATCCTATTTTTCAGGTTGGCGTCAAGGTTTATGGTCTACTAAAAACGCATGTACCATCTTCTAAATTGGGTTAAAAATTCATAAGACTTTTTCGGATTTCTGCACAAATTAGTTGCCTTCCTTGTAAGATTTCCTAAACAGCCTAAAAATGAATTTTTTATTTCTTGTATGCTTATTCAAACTATTCAATGAGAACTGTTTTCCAGGAAGAAATCAGCCACCTCCTCCACTGGAAATGGTCCAAGGTGAAGAAGAATATATTGTTTAAAATTCTGGACTCAAGAAGATTTAAAGGCAGGTTACAGTAAAGGGTGCTTTACACGCTGCGATATCGCTAACGATTTATCGTCGGGGTCACGGTGTTTGTGATGCACATCCGGCGTCGTTAGCGACATCGCAGCGTGTAACACATACGAGCGACCTTCCACAATTTCAAAAGTGGTAAAAAATCGTTGGTTTTGGAGAGGTCGTCCAAACACCAAATATCGTTGTCTGGTGAGTAACGAGGTTGTTTGTCGTTCCTGCGGCAGCACACATCGCTGTGTGTGACACCGCAGGAACGAGGAAACTCACCGTAAGTGCAACCCGCCGGCAATGAGGAAGGAAGGAGGTGGGCGGGATATTCGGCCCGCTCATCTCCGCCCCTCCTCTACTATTGGGCGGCCGCTTAGTGACGTCGCTATGACACCGATTGAACCGCCCCCTTAGAAAGGAGGCGGTTTGCCGGTTACAGCGACGTCGCTAGGCAGGTAAGTGCATGTGACTGGTGTTAGCGATGTGCGACACGTGCAGCGATTTGCCCGTGACGCACAACCGATGGGGGAGGGTACGTTCGCTAGCGATATCGGTAACTATATCGCAGCGTGTAAAGTGCCCTTAAGAGTTTGTGCAATGGAAGGATTGTAGACCAGAAGAGAATCCATGGGAATCGGTGCAATGGCTTATACAGTAATAGCCTTTCATCAGAGGTATTTTAGAGAAACCAGCTTCTGAGATGTCCAGGGGTCAAATAGCTCTCACCTGCTGCTGCTCCATATTGTACTGCTGGTTCCCACGGACTACGCTACTTGCCTGTGCTAACCCGAGTGATTCCAGTAATAATATTTCAATCCAGACCTGGACAATTACAGTTAATTTTGCTGAAGTAGATTAATCCCACTGGAAGAATACTTCTTGGAAAACGTACAGATCTAAATATGTATGGAACAACATATAGATTATTAATGTGCCCATCTTTTTGTTTTATTAAAACAAAAACAAAACTATTTTTGAAGCTTAATACTGTATTTAAAGTGTACTTTCTTACAAAACCCATAGAAAACCACGGTCTTGCTGCTCTCATCTTCAAGTCAAAATTGCTTTTGTTGCACATCTTTATCTAAGGCGACTTCCACACGTCCGTGAAAATCACGCACATTTTTTCACGGACGTGTCAAAGAGGTGTCTTCCCCTCCGTGAGCCGTGTTTATGGCACACGTGTGTTCTCCGTGTTATCTGTGATAACACACGGAGAACGGGAACTTTCTCCTCAGCTGTCCCTGGCTTCGCTGTCAGTGGTGCTAATCTTCGGTCTCTGGTCCTGCAGACTCCCCGCTGCTGCTGCTTCCGGCTACAGTGAGGTGAACATGCAATGAGCATAATGAGCGGCGGTCGGAAGCAAGTCACAACAGCGGCAGAGACAGCAAGGCTGGAGAAGGTGAGTAAAGTACTTTTTTTTTTTTTCCAGGCAAACACGTGTTTTCTCTGGTGCGTGTCACACAGAATACATCAGTGTGGTCATTTTGCGTTCCGTGTTACCCGTTTGCGTTCCGTGTTTCACCCGTGATGCCGGAGAAAAAAGGACATGTCTACGTGTGGGGCACACGTATGCTCCACATGTACACACTGACCATGGCAGGACACGCACGTGAGCGCAGACTCATTGATTTTAATGGGTCTATATGTGCCCGTGTCTCCGGTACGTGAGAAAATGGACCAAACACGTATCGGAGACACGGACGTGGGAAGGAGGCCTAACATGTCTAAGAATGGTCTCTATTCTCTTAGTCTAACTTGTTTCTTTTATTGTGGGCAGTTCTTCAACAGTGTTCTGCCGGCCGCTATAGGTGCTGATTAAAGTTGAGTAAAAAGATTTGCAAGACCCAAATATTGCACATAGTAGTCTGTAGTGACCGGGCCAGAGCCCTTCGAACCTCTTCCGTCCTGCCTGCATCACCAATACTTCTAGTAAGTTGTAGGCATGTCATAAAGTCATCATTGAAATGTAACACATACATGATATCTTGCTGGACTTACTAAGTGGAAAAGGTGTCGGGGATGTCATCAGGTACAAAGAGGGCTCTGGTCCAATGTATCTGCTCGATAAGGGTCCTGCAAATGTTTTTCTACTGATCTCTAGTGCTGAGACTTCTTTTCTCCTTTTCTCTTATTGTGTTGGACGCTTGCCATTTTTTCTATATTAAACTAAAAGCCTGCCTCTCTGTTATGCTTGTATGCATTTTGATGAACAGGAGAGAAGTCAAGGGCCAAAGACCCTCCTGCACTTTCTGTAATCTGTCTCCTGCTGCTTAAGATGGATTTCACTTAACAACCGGCAGTGGGCTGCACTGTAGCCGGTAATATGGAGTGATTTTTTTTTCTTCTTCAGATCAAGACAACATAATTATTGATGTCATTTGCAGATTTCATTGTCACGCATGGACTTTGGGAAGCTCCAGCATGCAGGAAAGGAAACAAATGCAGGAAACCAATAGGTGTTATACCACAACACACAAGGGGTACACTGGGGGCACTTTAACAACAGTGGGTCCTAGCGCTAGTGAGCGGGAAGATGGACACCTCCACTTACCTGCCACTGCATGCTGCACTCCTAGCCAGTCCATATTCAGGTACCTCACCACCTGTCGCTGAGAAGGAATACCTGAAGCCCTGAGAGACTCTGCTGTAAACCCTGGCTAGGGAGTGGGGAAGGTAAGGATCACTAGTCCTACCCCTGCATTAATACCACATGAAGGGGAAGGTACGACAGGTGAAATTACAAAGGATAAGCCCAGCTTCACAGTTGCAGTCAGACACCAGGACTGCAGCCTACACCGCTACACGGCAACAAAGACTCAGCAGCTTATTCCACCTTCAGGCTAAGTTTCAGGCTGTATACAGAATAACCGGTGCCCTCTACTGGGAAATGTGACCATTTATAGGGAAGAAAGTGGTCACCAACCAGAAACACCTGAGGCCAGGAGTCAGAAGCTGCTGCGTATAAAACTGACATTAACCCTTTTAACACTGAAGACAAGGGAATACAATTAATGTGTGGAGTCTCAGATGGCAAAAAGAGACTCTGGCCCAGATTCTGTCACAAGTCTCTAGTAACAAAGAGAAAGTCGGGACATTTCACATCTATCAAATGAGATCAAGTCTTCTGAAAGTACAGCAATTATTTAAAGCCATATATATGGTGTATAAACAGGTCAGTTTCTTTCATTTCAAGAACTGCAGTAATAGAAAAAATATTTGCAGTTGAAAAGGATTTTAGGATATTCTTTTGTGGTTTATATTTTGAATATGATATATGAACTGTCTCATACAAGCCTTTTGACGTTTGGGTCAGGAGACCAGCAACCAGTCCATGGCATATTTGAGCCACTAAATGGGGATGTGTGAAACTGGGCTTAGTGTTCCACCCCTCATAATTAACATCTCTTAATTATTACAGATATTTAGTGGTTCCTTATAATTAAATCACACCCTAGAATGAGGTCAATAAAATCAAGGATCCTGCTTCCGTCCCTCCACATGAATTCGGATTTTAGCCTGATCGCTCACCTTGGGGTTGACGGTGCAGCAGCATGAAGATGGCCAGTAGGTGTATTTCCTCCATACCATATGACCACTCTTCAATATACAGCAAGTAAAATTTTCTAAGTAAATATATTTCTAAAGGTGTTATTGACATGATATTCTCATTAGATGTCAGTGACAACCCATCAAATCCTCACAGGCAAAGACATCAAACTATAGATGCCCATAAATTAAGTTGTGTAATAATGAGAAATGACACAGATAAAAAGCATTGAACACATGAAGAAAGAGCCATGCAAAAAGCCATGTAAAGTCATGACAGCAGATCGATATCAGTAATTAGAAAGCAATTTTGCCACTTAGTGAAAGAAATTAGTTGGTTCAACTGATGGCCTAAAAAGCCCAGAACATTACCAAGGTGTCACACAAGAAACCTCTCATGTTGGGTTAAACAAGTGAGCCATCTCAAGACCTTCACAACCTTATTGTTGCAAAACATACTGATGGCATTGGTTACAGAAAAATTTCTAAACTACAGAAGGTTCCAGTGAGCACTGTTTGGGCCATATTCTGGAACATCATTTTACCATAAACTGTCCACTAACAGGTGCTCCCAGCATTATTTCAGACACGAGTGAAAATAATTATCAGAGCAGTTGTCCAAGAGACAAGGACCATCGGTGGAGAGCTACATAAAGACCAGGAATTGGCAGGTACATTTGTTTAATCCCTTAAGGACCTGTTTTGTTTTTTGGCGCCTTCGCTTTTTTTTTCCTCCCCTTATTCCAAGAGCCGCAAATTTATTTTTTTTATTACCTTCAATATAGCTGCGTAAGGGCTTGTTTTTTGCAGGATGAGTTGTAATTTTGAATTACACCATTCCTTTTATCATATGATGTAATGGTGAGCTTGGAAAAAAAAATTCCAAGTGTGGCAAAATAGAAAAAAAAATATTTTCTGCAATTATTGTTTTGGTTTTTTTTTTTGTTTTTTTTTTTTTTTTTTTTTTAAGTACAGCTTTCATTTTACCAGAAGTCTGACCTGGTAATATGATTCTCTAGGTCAGTGCCGAACATTTATAAGTTTTGTTTTTTATTTAAGTGATGGGAAAAAAAATCCAGACATTTTGAAAAAAAAATAAAATCTTGCTTATTCCGACTTCTGAGAACCATAACATTTTTCCATTTTTGCAATCTGGGGCTGTGAGGGCTTGTTTTTTTGTGCCCTGAGCTGATGTTTTTATTGATTTATTTTGGAGTAGATACGATGTTTTGATGGCCTATTATCCCATGTTTTTCTCGCTGTGCTGTTTACTGATTTGGATTAATTTTTTATATTTTCAAAGGCTAAAAAGAAAAACTCCTACAACCAAATATACAAAATAACTACAAATCTTTAATAAACATATATAAAAGAACAAATCTAAAAACAAAGGGAAATGCTGCAGATGAGAGAACAACAAGATTGCTCACCCATAGAGAAATTAAATGGTATAAGTACCTCTCAATGAAGTTACTGTACAATTGAAACAAATTAATTCACAGAATATACTCAGGGGAAGAAAAATTAATTTCTATAGGGTTAATGGAGAGTTAAATATAATCCACTGAGAAGATTAAGTATAACAATATTTAGAATATATACATATATATATATATATATTATTATATATTATATTTATATACACACTAGCTGTAGTACCCGGGCGTTGCCCGAGATAGTAACTGTCTCTTGGTCTCTCTCCCAGTCTGTCTGTGTGTCGCTGTCTGTCTTTCTGTCTCTGTCTGTCTCTTTACTTGTCTGTCTCTGTCTGTCTCTGTCTGTTTCTATCTCTCTGTCTGTATTTGTATCAGTCTATCTGTCTCTTTCCCGGTCTGTCTCTTTCCCCGGGTGTCTCTTTTCCAGGCTGTCTCTTTCCCTGTCTGTCTCTCTGTGCCTGTCTGTCTTTTTCTGACTCTCTCTTTATCCGTCTCTCCACCGACATCTTATTACCTCACACATAAGCTTCTTATACTAACAGTTTATTTTGTTCCTATAGCAACCACTGACAGTTGCCATTAATAGCCTGCAGCTCCCACCTCCATTCAGTTTAATGGAGGCAGGATTTTGGAGAGTAACTGTAAAGCACGGGATTACATTTTCCCGTCAAAACAGTCTATGATGTTCCCTGAGTCACATGAGGTGTCTGTGCAAAATTTTGTGATTGTAAATGCGACAGTGCGGATTCCTTTAGCAGATACACATGCACAGATACACTCAGCTTTATTTATTAGATATACATACATACATACATACATACATACATAGCCGAACAGAAGAAATGTGGTGTTGTCCAGGGCAAAAATCATCAATAAAAACCCTTATATAAGGCAAAACATAAAAACTTTAGAAGTCTCAGCTTCTCACGTAAAAACGTGTGTGTGTGTGTGTATGTATGTATATATGTGTGTGTGTGTGTGTGTGTGTGTATGTATATGTGTGTGTGTGTGTGTGTGTGTGTATATATATATATATATATATATATATATATATATATATATATATATATATAATAAATTTTCTCTCAATTGCTGTTGTTTGTTCTGCATCTGGATAAGAAGCGATCAAAAAATGCTACCTCAAAATGGTACTCAAAAAAATCTTCAACTCGTTACGCAAAAAATAAAATCTTAAAAATGTGTCTTCCCCCCCACTCAAAAAATAATTATTTTTTCCTAGATGTGACTGATCGTAGCAAAACAAACAAAACCACGCAATATGAATCTTTTATCACTGATGTCATCCAAGTTTTTATTATAAAATTCAAATAGAAATTCCATATGGATCTAAACAAATCCCCAACAGAATAAAGCTACGCATTTCAGATGCACAACAGCATCCTTTCTCTGAGCTGAGTTGCACTCAATCCCAAGGTCCTAATAAACAGCAAAGGGAGTCAATACAGGTGTGTGGGTAAATCATGACAAGCAAAAAGTGAGCGCGCTAAGAAAAGCAGCAAAAACAAAAATCACAAATAGGAATTCCAAAAATAAAGCAAAATGAATATTGCAATGAATAGAGGGAAATCATAAATAAAAAAAAAATCAATAATGAAATATAACCTCCATCCGCATGTTCAGACTATCAGGGATGCGTGTACCTGGTATCACAAGGAGGTTTTTAAAAACCTCACCGACTGTCATGATGGAGTCAGGATCTGGAGAGACTACAAATTCTGGCACTCTGCTTGCTAACGTCTCTGATATGTGATCCATGCAGACAGATTCAGGTATCAACCCACAAACTGATAGTTCACAGGCAGGCTAGCTGCGTGTTTGGCTCCCCACAGCATGTGATGAAAGGAGACTGTCACATTCACTCATCTCCTATATATGCTGGACTCTTTAATGCCAGCTATAACTTTTCTATACTGGTCTAGTGAGGTGTTGTGATCCAGACTTACTAGTGTTTGTAATACTTCATTGCTGATAACAGTCCTGGTGTTACCTCTTTTTGTCCTTTTGTTGCTGTCTTACTTAGGGTACTTTCACACTTGCGTTGTTTTCCTTCCGTTACAATCCGCCCTTTTGGAAAACAGCGGAATCCATTAATGGATTCTGCTGTTTCCCATAGACTTGTATGGGTGACGGATTGTGCCAAAAGGACCTGCGTTGCTTCCGCTGGGCGACGCTCCGTTGCTTCCGCCCAGCAGGAGGAACGCAGCATGTAAAGTTGTTTTAAGCAGCGGAATCCTCAGAATTTCACTGCGCATGCTTTTTTTTTTTTTTTTTTTTTTTTTTTTTTTATTAAATCAAAAACTTTATTTTGTCTCGCGGTGGCCGAACGTTCAGCTGAGCACCCGCCCGCCGGCATGCCCGGCCGCCGGCAAGTGACAGCGCTCAGCTGAGCACCCGCCCGCCGGCATGCCCGGCCGCCGGCAAGTGACAGCGCTCAGCTGAGCGCTCGCCCCACTGACATGCAAAACAGGCCTAAAATCTTAAATCTTAGAATATGTCAGGACGGATGCAGTCAGTAATCTTTGGTGAGGTAGCAAAATCTGCTGACAGATTCTCTTTGTTGGTGCTGTTACAGTGATACCAGATTTATAATGTTCAGCTTCTATCACACAGTGAAAATGCTTTTTTTTTTATAAAAAAAAAAATAAAAAATTTTCGTCGCCATATTGTGAGAACTGTAACTTTTTTCTTTTTGGAGCGAACAGGGCTGTGTGGAAGCTTATTTTTTGCGCAATAAGCTGAAGGATTTTTGGTACTATTATGGGGTACATACCAGTTCATGATTGCTATTTATGCAGATTTTTGAGGGAAAACCAGCAATTCGCTTATTCTTTTAAATTTTTTGCTCAGTTCACCATGCGATAATAGTGATGACTGATTTATTCTTCGGGTCAGAACGATTACACTATACCAGATTTATACAATTTTTCTTCAGCGCTCTATTGGGAGACCCAGACGATTGGGGTATAGCTACTGCCTCCGGAGGCCACACAAAGCACTACACCAAAAAGTGCAAGGCCCCTCCCCTTCTGGCTATACCCCCCCCGTGGTATCACGGGTTCTCCAGTTTTCAAGCTTTGTGCGAAGGAGGTCAGACATCCATACATAGCTCCACAGATTTTAGTCAGCAGTAGCTGCTGACTATTTCGGATGGAAGAAAAGAGGGCCCATATAGGGCCCCCAGCATGCTCCCGTCTCACCCGTGGATGGTGTTGTACGGTTGAGGTACCTATTGCTGGTACAGAGGCTGGAGCCCCACATGCTGCTTTCCTTCCACATCCCCTTGTAGGGCTCTGTGGAAGTGGGATCCTGCCGGCTTCTAAGCTCTGACGCCGGGCTCCATCCACAGACCCAGTTGAACCTGATGGATATGGAGCAGGAGTACAATCAGGGACAAGGCCCTGCATCATACAGGTACTCTGTGTCCCCGGCAGGCACAGACACACTCCGGGCTGGCTGGGTGTTGTAGTGCGCCGGGGACCGTAACGTTGGAGTTAGTGTTCCTACAGTTTACTGGGGGACTTTGTGTTGTGGGAACGCAGCGCCGACCCCCACTGGATCGGGCGGCGCTGCTGTGACTTGTGGTGCGCCGGGGACACGCCGACCGCGCTTTTACGGCGGCGGCGTTTATAACTTTAGTCCCCGGCTTTTTGCGGCCTAGCTCCGCTTCGTTCCCGCCCCCACCCTGTCAATCAGGGTAGGGGAGAGACGCTGTTTCGCAGCAGCGACGAGGGCTGGAGCCTGATTTACATGCTCCAGCCCTCTCACTAGGCACAGAGGGAAGCAGGCTTCCCGCTCTTAGCCAGGAACACCCAGGGCCCGCCCCCCCTCCTCTCCCAGGACGCCGGCAGCCATTACATGCAGTCTGGCTGGAGGAAGGACGCAAGGCTCTGGGAGACCTGGACTAGGGGGCTTTTGGCGACCACACACCCGCTCTTAAGCGGGCGGTAAGCGGCATTTCAGCTGGCCCCTCTAGTGCCTCAGTGTGTATTGGTGTACTGTGTCACCAGATATATATATTTATTTATTTCTTGCACTGTGAGGTCGCTTCCTGGCTGGATACCCAGATCGCTCTGAGGAAGCAGCAACATGTCATCCACAAAACGCAAGGCTGCCAAGGCTAGGGCTGTGTACACTGCGTGTGCTGCATGTGGGGCTGCTCTACCAGCAGGCTCCGATGACCCCCATTGTGTGCAATGCTCCGATCCGGTGCTGCTTCGCCAGCCGGAGTCCGGAGAGGTAGTGACCCAGGCTGAGACGCTTGTAAGTTCTGCCCCGGCGCCAGGGACAGACTTTGCAGTTTTTGCTGATAGAATGTCTGTGACTATGACAAAAATCCTTGAAACTTTGCAATCCATGTCTGGGGCTCAGTCTTTGGACTCGGCGAGGTCTCTGTCCTCTGGCCCCCCTCAGCTGGATCCAATCCAGACTACAAGGGGGTCCCCGGCTTCACAAGCTGAGGATTATGACTCAGATGATAGCCCCAGCCACCCTAAGCGAGCTCGCTGGGAAAGACCCTCAACGTCCTCACACTGCTCAGGGTCTCAGCGCAATCAGTCTCCCTGTGAGGTGTCTGAAGAGAGTGATCAGGAATCCACTCCTGGAACCCCTCTCAACCTGGATACCCCTGATGGGGACGCCATGGTAAACGACCTCATCTCAGCCATCAATAGGCTGTTAGATATTTCTCCCCCAGCCCCTTCAGCAGAAGAGGCAGCTGCAGAGCAGGAGAAGTTTCGTTTCCTCTATCCCAAGCGTAAATTGAGTGCTTTGTTGGATCACTCTGACTTCAGAGAATCAATCCAGAAACACGACGCTCACCCAGAAAGACGTTTCTCTAAACGTTCTAGGGATACACGTTATCCTTTCCCCCCTGATGTGGTCAAGCGCTGGACCCAGTGTCCAAAGGTAGACCCCCCCGATTTCCAAACTTGCAGCTAGATCCATAGTTGCAGTGGAGGATGGCGCTTCACTTAAAGATGCCAATGACAGACAGATGGACCTTTGGTTAAAATCTGTCTATGAAGCTATCGGCGCGTCGTTTGCTCCGGCATTCGCAGCCGTATGGGCTCTCCAGGCTTTTTCAGCTGGTTTAGCAAAAGTGGATGCTATCATACATCCAGCAGTGCCACAAGTGGCGTCCCTTACCTCGCAGATGTCTGCGTTTGCGTCTTACGCTATCAATGCGGTCCTAGAATCTACCAGCCGCACCTCAATGGCGTCCGCCAATTCGGTAGTTTTGCGCAGAGCCTTGTGGTTAAGGGACTGGAAGGCAGATGCTGGTTCCAAAAAATGTTTAACCAGCTTGCCTTTATCTAGAGACAGACTGTTTGGTGAGCCATTGGCTGACATCATTAAGCAGTCCAAGGGTAAAGACTCTTCTTTACCCCAGCCCAGAACAAGCAAACCTCAGCAGAAAAAGTGGCAGCAGAGGTTTCAGTCCTTTCGAGGTTCGGGCAAGACACCATTTACCTCGTCCAAAGGGTCTCAGAGGACGCAAAGAAACTCAGATTCCTGGCGGGCTCACGCACGCCCCAAGAAAGCAAATGGAGGAACCGCTTCCAAAGCGGCTACCTCATGACTTCCAGCCCCCTCCCGCCGAATCTCCGGTCGGGGGCAGGCTCTCCCGCTTTTGCGACATTTGGCTGTCACAGGTCAAGGACCGGTGGGTGACAGACATTTTGTCTCGCGGGTACAGAATCGAGTTCAGTTCTCGTCCTCCAGCCCGATTCTTCAGAACCTCCCCACATCCAGACCGAGCAGATGCTCTGCGGCAGGCGGTGGACTCCCTAAGAGCGGAAGGAGTAGTGATCCCTGTCCCTCCTCAGGAACAGGGTCGAGGGTTTTACTCCAATCTCTTTGTGGTTCCAAAAAAGGACGGCTCATTCCGTCCTGTTCTGGACCTAAAACTGCTCAACAAACATGTGCACGCCAGGCGGTTCCGGATGGAAACCCTACGATCTGTCATTGCCTCAATGTCTCGAGGAGACTTCCTTGCCTCAATAGACATCAAAGATGCTTATCTCCACGTGCCAATTGCTACAGAACATCAACGTTTTCTACGTTTTGTGATAGGAGACGACCATCTTCAGTTCGTAGCTCTGCCATTCGGTCTGGCGACAGCCCCACGGGTCTTCACCAAGGTCATGGCGGCAGTGGTAGCAGTCTTGCACTCTCAGGGACACTCGGTGATCCCTTACCTAGACGATCTACTGGTCAAGGCACCCTCTCAAGAGACATGCCAACTCAGCCTGAATGCTACGCTGGAGACTCTACAGTCTTTCGGATGGATCATCAACTTTCCAAAGTCGATCCTGTCACCGACCCAATCACTCACGTATCTTGGCATGGAGTTCCATACTCTAGCAGCGATAGTGAAGCTTCCGCTGAACAAACAGCGATCACTACTGTGAGGTAAATCCGGAGATATGACGATAAATCATGATATTCAAGTTATGTCAGGAAGCCCTCTCCTGGTGTCACCCCCCCTTTCCTTCACACAACTTGTTTAGCAACCCATCCCATGGCCATCTCCTGTGATATGGAAATTAGGTGATGTGGGAACAAAGGACACAGGATGACTCCCTGCCGTCACCCTGTAACAAGAGTTGTATCTCATTATAAGGCTCTGGAACTAGCCAGACAGAACGACTCCAGTAAAAAATGGTTCATATCTCGCAAGCCATATTTCCGATAAATACGGCAACCATAAAAATGGTGTTTTCGCATGCGGACGATGCTGGCACACCTTTTTTATGGGAGCGGGAGCTTGGGAAATACCCCAGGCGTGATATCAGCCAATGTGGAACTAGTAGACAAGTCATGAAACCTCTCATTCTGTAGCTAAATTCATAACTGTCACAATGAGAGCATTGGCGTCCGCCTACGACGCTCCCAGGCAAAGTTATGGCCATATTCCATGTTGTGGATTTTGTCCATAACTCCAGCCAGGGGTGGAGCAGTGCTCCCTCTGAGGTCACGAAGGTAGGAGGGGACCTGGATTTGCCCAGGTTGATAACCCTACTTTGGCCATTTTCCAGTGTTCTTTCGCTGGGGGTCACGTGCAGGAAACATCTGTGGGAGTTCCTAGAAACCTGGTCTACAGCGCCCCCCTGTGGCCAGACGCACAAGGTAACTGATTGAATTGCATACCTGTTTGTAAACCATGCTTTATCTGTAACTGTACTCTGACATAACTGTATATTCTGTAGATTCCCTATTGTATATATTGTAGTTCTAGTGTGCTTTAGGCTGATTAAATTATATAATTAATCTTGGGCTGTTCTGTTATCTCGATCTTGAATCCCACGTCTGTGTGTTCGGCTAATAGTTACCGTGAAGCGGTTGGTGGCAGCGAGTTTGTGCCAAGGATTATTGTGGGGAGGCCAGTGAGATTCGGGGAGATTTTATATATTCCGCCCGCGGAGGTCGGGGGAATATATACCCTACTCTCACCGGGGACCCTTCAATAATCGGCATAAGTAGTATAGCGGCCTCCTTGCTTATTGTCGGGCAATTCCATAATTGGCCTGACTATAAGAGGGGCGCTAGAGAGCGCATCACGTGCTCTGTCGGTCGGGAGGTATAAAGGAGGGGTGACCCCCACTTGTTACCCCCCGATTGTGACGTACTGGTAGCCAGCGCGGGGGATTTCTGAGTGACCCCCCCCGGTGGTTTGTGACATATTGGTGGCATAGCGGTGGGATCGAGATAATAGTGTGTGTGAGTGTGAGACCCATACTCCCAGACACTAAAGACTGCCTGCAGCAGCTGTGGCTGCTGGGGTCTTCAGACCAGCTCAACACTAGAGTGTCAGAGTGCAGATACTGTAAGGTGTGTGGAGGCATCAGGTGTCAGTTCTGTGTCAGTGACCAAAAGTCTGCAAGAATGGCTGATGGCACCAGGAGCAGAGCTATGCAACTGGCCAATGCTAAGGCAGGAGCCGAAGAGAGGGAGGACGGTGCTGTGGACAGTAATGAGGAGGTTGTCCACGAGTCCTCCAAGAGCCCGACGCCAGAGAACAGCTCTGCAGAGGACATTGCACAACCCGGCACTGCTGGACAAGATGAGGAGGAGCTCGCCCAAGGGTCCTCAACGAGCCAGATGCCAGCCCTCCGCTCTGCAATGGACAGTGAAGCACCAGGCTCCGCAGCGGGCCGCAGATCACCACGTGCCATTCCACCGAGCCTGGGAGGCTCGGATAGCCTTCTTCAAATGGCTATGGCCCTTCTCCAGGCTGGAGACCAGAAGGGCTACAAGGGACTCCTGGCAGAGCGCAGGGCAGAGCGGCAGGCAGCGCGTGACGCTGAGGCTGCGGAGCGGCAAGCAGTGCGTGAGGCTGCGGAGCGGCAGGCAGCACGTGAAGAGCGACAGCAACAGGCCGAGCGTGACTACCAGCTGCAGCTAGCTCAGCTCCGGCCCTCATCAGCCACACGTGACCTTCAAGACACCAAACTTCCAAAGGTCCGTGTTGAGGACTTTCCCGTGCTGGAGAAGGATGGAGACTTGGACTCTTTCTTGACTGCTTTTGAACGGACTTGCTTGCAGCACCATCTGGACAAGGACCAGTGGGCCAAATACCTGATCCCCCGTTTAAGGGGTAAGGCCCTGGAAATCCTTGGGGACTTGCCTGCTGAGGCAGATCAGGGCTACGACACCATCAAGCGGGCCCTGATCCAACAGTACAACCTCACTCCAGAGTCCTACCGCAAGAAGTTCCGGACCCTGCAAAAGGGACCAAAGGACTCCTGGGCTGACCACCGGCGGGCACTTGCCCGAGCTGCCGACCACTGGACCCAAGGCCTGCAGCTTTCCACCGGACCGGAGATCCTGGACTTGTTCATCACGGAGCAACTCTTGTGGAACTGCCCTGAGGATCTCCGCCAGTTCATCCGAGACCAGAAGCCAAAGGGGTCCACGGCTACAGCTGCCCTGGCCGATGACTACACCAACAATCGGGCTCCTGAAGCCAGGAGAGCAGCCACCAGCAGCACCTGGAGAGGGGGTAAGATGAATTCTGCGACTGCCCCACCTGCCCCTAGACTGCAGGGGGTGTCCCCCTCAACTCCCCTCTCCAGGCCCGTGGCAGAACCAAGACGGTGCCACCAGTGCAACCTACCTGGACACTTCAAGGCCATGTGCCCTCAGCGTCCCAAGGCCCCGGCTCCGTCCCCGTCCCAAGGGCCGCCCAAGGTGTATTGTGTGGGTGGGGGTGGTGGTAGGTCCCTGGACAGCTTCCAACCTGTCACCGTCGGCCGGTCTGTGACCATAGGACTGCGAGACAGCGCCTCGGAGGTGACTCTGGTGCGGCCTGAGATGGTGTCCCCCCAAGACTTGATCCCTGGAAAAACCCTCGCTGTCTCCGGGATTGGAGGCATTGACCCGGCGCTGCCTGTTGCTAACATTTATGTGGACTGGGGCGCAGGGCGAGGGGTGAGGGAGGTGGGGGTAACTGATCGGATCCCCGCAAACGTGCTACTTGGGACAGATTTGGGGCAGATAACCTCCCAGTTTGGGCCCCAACCAAGGGCTGAACCTTCAGCCAGTACTGACATGCCTCCGGACAATGTTAATGTGTTATCTATGAATGATGTAAGGGAGGAGGGAGTGAACTCTGATATTTCTGCTTGCATAGGCACCATAGACACACACACAGCTGCAGCTGTGACAGGGGAGGGGGTCAGAGAAAGGTGTGACAATGCCTCTACAAGTAACCAGCCTGTGAGCTGGGATCTGTTGCCCTCTGCAGGGATAAGCAGAGAGCAGGGTGCTGCAGGGGGAGGACCAGTGTGTGGGGTGGGGGCTACCACAGCAAATGTGGGGTCCCCAGAGATTTCACAGCGGGGTTCTGTTGCTGCAGGAGGGGAACAGGCAGGTGAGATTGGGGCCGGTCCAGGAGCGGAAGTGCTCCCAGGTAAGATCTCGGTGCATGGTTCCCCCACAACCGGGGTGTCAGGAAGCCAGGTAGGTCTGCCTGAACCGGCGACTTGGTCAGGAACGGAGGAGGAGCAGGCACGACCCACGGTCGCAGCGGCTGTGGCCGCTGTCACCCGCAGTGGGAGTGCTGGAAGCCAAGGGGCCTCCCGGAGGTCCGATAGCTCTTCCCCTTCTGACCAAGTGGCAGCCGAGTCAGGTGGAGGCCAGGACACAGGTCCCGGGGTACTGACTGAAGATGTGACAGTCTCGTCGATTCTGGCCACATCTAGTCAGGGGTTTCAGGCAGCGTTAGAAGCTGACGACAGCCTGAAAGCTCTTAAGGAGCAGGCGGCACAGCCTCCCTCGGACTCGGACCCGGAGCGAGTGGTCTGGGACCAAGGACGGCTGTACCGGGCCACGGTCCAGCAGGGTTCACCGGAGGCGTGGCCCAGGGACCGACAGTTGGTGGTACCCTATCCGTTCCGGACGGAGTTGTTGCGGATCGCACATGAGATTCCGATGGCCGGACACCTAGGGATCGCTAAGACCAAGGCCAGGTTAAACCAGCATTTCTACTGGCCAAAAATGGGGGCCGATGTGGCTGCCTACTGCCGTTCGTGTGAAACCTGTCAGAGAGTGGGGAAGGCGGGGCCACACCCCAAAGCCCCACTGGTATCTCTGCCCATCATCGATGAGCCTTTCAGGAGGGTGGCTGTGGATCTGGTCGGCCCGCTGGCCATCCCCAGTAGCTCCGGGAAACGCTTCATACTGACGGTAGTGGACTATGCCACCCGGTACCCAGAAGCAGTGGCCTTGTCGTCCATTCGGGCTGACAAGGTGGCCACCGCATTGCTGGAGATTTTCTCCCGAGTGGGTTTTCCCCAGGAAATGCTCACTGACCGGGGGACCCAATTCATGTCCCAGCTGATGGAGGCCCTCTGTAAGCAAGTCCAGGTGCGACATCTGGTGGCCAGCCCGTACCATCCACAGACTAATGGCCTGTGCGAGCGGTTCAATGGCACCTTAAAGCAGATGCTTAAGATGTTGGTCGACTCCCATGGGCGTGACTGGGAGCGGTATCTCCCACACCTGTTATTTGCTTACCGGGAGGTTCCACAGGCCTCAACAGGATTCTCACCGTTTGAGCTCCTGTACGGGCGACGTGTGCGGGGCCCCCTGGCTCTGGTGAAAGAGGCTTGGGAAGGGGATTTGGCCACCCCTGGAGTGTCGGTTATCGAGTATGTCATGCGCTTCCGGGACAAAATGCAGGCCTTGACGCAACTGGTACACGACAATATGGCTCAAGCCCAGGCCGATCAGAAGCGTTGGTACGACCAGAACGCTTGTGAGAGGACCTACCAAGTGGGTCAAAAGGTGTGGGTACTGGTCCCCGTACCACAGGACAAGCTTCAGGCAGCCTGGGAAGGCCCATACCTCGTGTACCAGCAGCTCAACCCTGTGACGTACCTGGTCACCCTGGACCCTGCCCGTGGAAGGCGGAAGCCCTTCCATGTGAACATGATGAAGGCACATCATGAGCGGGAGGCATGTGCGCTCCCCGTGTGCAACCTGCCCGAGGAGGGAGAAGCGGAAACCCTCTTGGATATGCTAGCCCAGGTTAGGGCAGGCGGATCCATTGAGGATGTGGAGGTTGGCCACCAGCTCTTGGAGGACCAACAGTCCCAGCTGTGGGCCACCCTACACCCCTTCCGGGGGTTGTTTACCAACCAGCCCGGAAGGACTGACTTGGCTGTCCATCACGTGGACACTGGGGATCATCCCCCGATCCGGCGTTCAGCATATCGGGTCTCCCTGGAGGTGCAGCAACACATGCGCCAGGAGATTGACGAGATGCTGAAGCTGGGGGTGATCCAGGCATCCAACAGCGCTTGGGCCTCGCCTGTAGTCCTCGTCCCTAAGAAGGACCGAACCACTCGGTTCTGCGTGGACTACAGGGGGCTCAATGCTGTCACGGTCGCCGATGCGTACCCAATGCCACGCATCGATGACCTGCTCGATCAGTTGGCCGGGGCTCAGTACCTGACCATCATGGACCTGAGCCGGGGATATTGGCAGATCCCCCTGACTCGCAAGGCCAGGGAACGCTCTGCCTTTATTACCCCATTTGGACTATACGAGTCCACGGGGATGCCATTCGGGATGAGGAATGCCCCTGCCACTTTCCAGCGGATGGTCAACACCCTGCTCAAGGGACTTGAAGGGTACGCGGCCGCGTACCTGGATGACATTGCCGTCTTCAGTCCCACCTGGGAGGACCACCTAGAGCATCTAGCACAGGTGCTCAGGCGGATCCACCGGGCAGGTTTGACCATCAAGCCGGGAAAGTGTCAGCTGGCCATGAGCGAGGTCCAGTACCTCGGTCACCGGGTAGGCGGGAGAACACTGAAGCCCGAGCCTGAGAAAGTGGAGGCCATCGCATCCTGGCCCACCCCCAGGACCAAGAAGCAGGTGATGTCCTTCTTGGGGACCGCTGGGTACTATAGGAGGTTTGTTCCACGCTATAGTAGCCTGGCAAAGCCCTTGGCGGACCTCACCAAGAAGAAGCTGCCCTCTGCAGTCGATTGGACAATGGACTGCGAGACAGCCTTCCAGGCCCTAAAGGACGCCCTGTCCAGCCCGCCCGTGCTACAGGCAGCCGACTTCACGCGGCCGTTTGTAGTACAGACCGACGCCAGTGACTTCGGCCTCGGTGCGGTGCTCAGCCAGGTGGATTCTGCGAGCCAAGAGCACCCAGTCTTGTACCTGAGCAGGAAGCTGTTACCGAGGGAAGTGGCCTATTCCACAATGGAGAAGGAGTGCCTGGCCATAGTGTGGGCCCTGCAGCGTCTGCAACCCTATCTATACGGGCGCCACTTCATCGTGGAGACGGACCACAACCCCCTCAGCTGGTTGCACACCGTCTCTGGGACGAATGGGCGACTGTTGCGATGGAGCCTTGCGCTCCAGCAATACAACTTCACCATTCGCCACAAAAGGGGCCGTGACCACGGTAACGCAGACGGGCTGTCCCGACAAGGAGAGGTCGCGGACGGGCGCACGGGGGAACACCGGAGTGTGCTGCCCCCTAGCGCCCTCAAAAGGGGGGAGGTGTGAGGTAAATCCGGAGATATGACGATAAATCATGATATTCAAGTTATGTCAGGAAGCCCTCTCCTGGTGTCACCCCCCCTTTCCTTCACACAACTTGTTTAGCAACCCATCCCATGGCCATCTCCTGTGATATGGAAATTAGGTGATGTGGGAACAAAGGACACAGGATGACTCCCTGCCGTCACCCTGTAACAAGAGTTGTATCTCATTATAAGGCTCTGGAACTAGCCAGACAGAACGACTCCAGTAAAAAATGGTTCATATCTCGCAAGCCATATTTCCGATAAATACGGCAACCATAAAAATGGTGTTTTCGCATGCGGACGATGCTGGCACACCTTTTTTATGGGAGCGGGAGCTTGGGAAATACCCCAGGCGTGATATCAGCCAATGTGGAACTAGTAGACAAGTCATGAAACCTCTCATTCTGTAGCTAAATTCATAACTGTCACAATGAGAGCATTGGCGTCCGCCTACGACGCTCCCAGGCAAAGTTATGGCCATATTCCATGTTGTGGATTTTGTCCATAACTCCAGCCAGGGGTGGAGCAGTGCTCCCTCTGAGGTCACGAAGGTAGGAGGGGACCTGGATTTGCCCAGGTTGATAACCCTACTTTGGCCATTTTCCAGTGTTCTTTCGCTGGGGGTCACGTGCAGGAAACATCTGTGGGAGTTCCTAGAAACCTGGTCTACAGCGCCCCCCTGTGGCCAGACGCACAAGGTAACTGATTGAATTGCATACCTGTTTGTAAACCATGCTTTATCTGTAACTGTACTCTGACATAACTGTATATTCTGTAGATTCCCTATTGTATATATTGTAGTTCTAGTGTGCTTTAGGCTGATTAAATTATATAATTAATCTTGGGCTGTTCTGTTATCTCGATCTTGAATCCCACGTCTGTGTGTTCGGCTAATAGTTACCGTGAAGCGGTTGGTGGCAGCGAGTTTGTGCCAAGGATTATTGTGGGGAGGCCAGTGAGATTCGGGGAGATTTTATATATTCCGCCCGCGGAGGTCGGGGGAATATATACCCTACTCTCACCGGGGACCCTTCAATAATCGGCATAAGTAGTATAGCGGCCTCCTTGCTTATTGTCGGGCAATTCCATAATTGGCCTGACTATAAGAGGGGCGCTAGAGAGCGCATCACGTGCTCTGTCGGTCGGGAGGTATAAAGGAGGGGTGACCCCCACTTGTTACCCCCCGATTGTGACGTACTGGTAGCCAGCGCGGGGGATTTCTGAGTGACCCCCCCGGTGGTTTGTGACAACTACAAACAGGGGTGCAATCTCTCCTTCAGGGTCAGTCGCACCCCTTGCGGCGCCTCATGCACTTCCTAGGGAAGATGGTGGCAGCCATGGAAGCAGTTCCATTTGCGCAGTTTCATCTGCGCCCACTTCAATGGGACATTCTCCGCCAATGGGACGGAAAGTCAACGTCACTAGACAGGAAAGTCTCCCTTTCCCAGACGGCCAAGGACTCTCTACAATGGTGGCTCCTTCCCACCTCATTGTCTCAGGGAAGATCCTTCCTGCCCCCATCCTGGGCAGTGGTCACGACAGATGCGAGTCTGTCAGGGTGGGGAGCAGTTTTTCTCCACCACAGGACTCAGGGAACGTGGACTCCGCAGGAGTCCACCCTTCAGATCAATGTTCTGGAAATCAGGGCAGTGTATCTTGCCCTACTAGCCTTCCAACAGTGGCTGGAAGGAAAGCAGATCCGAATCCAGTCGGACAACTCCACAGCGGTGGCATACATCAACCACCAAGGAGGGACGCGCAGTCGGCAAGCCTTCCAAGAAGTCCGGCGCATTCTAATGTGGGTGGAAGACACAGCATCCACCATATCCGCGGTTCACATCCCAGGCGTCGAAAACTGGGAAGCAGACTTCCTCAGTCGCCAGGGCATGGACGCAGGGGAATGGTCCCTTCACCCGGACGCGTTTCAGGAAATCTGTCGCCGCTGGGGAGTGCCGGACGTCGACCTAATGGCGTCCCGGCACAACAACAAGGTCCCGGCATTTATGGCGAGGTCGCGCGATCAAAGAGCTCTGGCGGCAGACGCCTTAGTACAAGATTGGTCGCAGTTCCGGCTCCCATACGTATTCCCGCCTCTGGCACTCTTGCCCAGAGTCTTACGCAAGATCAGATCCGATTGCAGCCGCGTCATACTCGTCGCCCCAGACTGGCCGAGGAGATCGTGGTATCCGGATCTGTGGCATCTCACGGTCGGCCGACCGTGGTCACTTCCAGACAGACCAGACTTACTGTCCCAAGGGCCGTTTTTCCATCAGAATTCTGCGGCCCTGAACCTGACTGTGTGGCCATTGAGTCCTGGATCCTAGCGTCTGCAGGATTATCCCAAGGAGTTGTAGCCACAATGAGACAGGCTAGAAAGTCGACTTCTGCTAAGATCTACCACAGAACGTGGAAGATTTTCTTATCCTGGTGTTCCGCTCAGGGAGTGTCTCCCTGGCCATTTGCATTGCCCACTTTTCTTTCTTTCCTGCAATCGGGGTTAGAAAAGGGCTTGTCGCTCAGCTCCCTTAAAGGGCAAGTATCGGCAATATCCGTGTTTTTTCAGAAGCGTCTAGCACGTCTTCCTAAGGTGCGCACGTTCCTGCAGGGGGTCTGTCATATTGTGCCCCCGTACAGGCGGCCGTTAGATCCATGGGATCTGAACAGGGTACTAGTTGCTCTCCAGAAGCCGCCTTTCGAGCCTCTGAAGGAAGTTTCCTTTTCTCGCCTGTCACAGAAAGTGGCGTTTCTTGTTGCGATCACATCGCTTCGGCGAGTGTCGGAGCTGGCAGCTCTGTCATCCAAGGCTCCCTTCCTGGTGTTCCACCAGGACAAGGTAGTGCTGCGCCCCATTCCGGAGTTTCTCCCTAAGGTCGTCTCCTCGTTTCATCTTAATCAGGATATATCCTTGCCTTCCTTTTGTCCTCATCCGGTTCACCGGTATGAAAAGGACTTACGTTTGCTGGATCTGGTGAGAGCACTCAGAATCTACATTTCCCGCACGGCGCCCATGCGCCGTTCCGATGCACTTTTTGTCCTTGTCGCTGGTCCGCGCAAGGGGTTGCAGGCTTCTAAAGCCACCCTGGCTCGATGGATCAAAGAACCAATTCTAGAGGCCTACCGTTCTGCGGGGCTTCCGGTTCCTTCAGGGCTAAAAGCCCACTCAACCAGAGCCGTGGGTGCGTCCTGGGCATTACGACACCAGGCTTCGGCTCAACAAGTGTGCCAGGCAGCTACCTGGTCGAGTCTGCACACTTTCACCAAGCATTATCAGGTGCATACCTATGCTTCGGCGGATGCCAGCTTAGGTAGAAGAGTCCTGCAGGCGGCAGTGACACCCCCGTAGGGGAGGGCTGTTTTGCAGCTCTAACATGAGGTATTTCTTTACCCACCCAGGGACAGCTTTTGGACGTCCCAATCGTCTGGGTCTCCCAATAGAGCGCTGAAGAAGAAGGGAATTTTGTTACTTACCGTAAATTCCTTTTCTTCTAGCTCTTATTGGGAGACCCAGCACCCGCCCTGTTGTCCTTCGGGATTTTTTTGTGGTTTGCGGGTACACATGTTGTTCATGTTGAACGGTTTTTCAGTTCTCCGATGTTACTCGGAGTTAATTTGTTTAAACCAGTTATTGGCTTTCCTCCTTCTTGCTTTGGCACTAAAACTGGAGAACCCGTGATACCACGGGGGGGTATAGCCAGAAGGGGAGGGGCCTTGCACTTTTTGGTGTAGTGCTTTGTGTGGCCTCCGGAGGCAGTAGCTATACCCCAATCGTCTGGGTCTCCCAATAAGAGCTAGAAGAAAAGGAATTTACGGTAAGTAACAAAATTCCCTTCTTTATACTTTGCGACGTTTGCACACTAAAAGCAATATTTTACAAAAATTAATTTCATTTTGCATCGCCATATTCTGAGAGGTGTAACTTTTTAAATTTTTTTGTTCAAAAGAGCTTTTAGGGCTTATTCCTTCATATATGACTTTTGTTGGCTTTTTATTCAATTTTTGTTTTTTCAGTAAGACTAAAAAACATTTTTGGAGTGATTTTTTTTCCCAAAGTTTTTTTTTTTTTTTTTAATTTACGGTGTTTGCGTAACAGCATTATAATTTCTTTATAATAAACTACACCTTAAAAGAACAGCCCCTTTAAAAGGGCTGTCCACTAAATTTGACAACCCCTATTCGTTCTATTTGTTGAAGCATAACCACATACACCCTTTGTAATAAAATGATGCCCCACTTCAATCCATAAAAGGGATGTCAACAACTCCTTCTCGTTCTCCTTGTTTGCCCCAGAAAAATAAATAAAGCTATACTCCCCTCCGGTACAGCTTTGGTTCTAGCGATGTCTAAAGCTGCGTTCCATGACGCCCCTTGACCAAACAGCGCCTAGTGTTTCTCCGCCTTCAGACATTTGAGCAGGATGTGAGCGCTACACTGAATTTCTGCTGAAATGTCCAAAGGTGGGCATAAGAAAGCCGGCGCTGATTGCTTTTGGGGCTCATGTGTCATAACAATGGCACAAATGTCCCTGGAACGCAGTTTTAGAGATCGCTGGAACCGAGGCTGCACTGGAGGGGTGTATAGCTTTCTTTATTTTTCTGTAGCAAACAAGGGGAATGAGAATGGGTTGTCCAAGTTATGGACTTCCCTTTTATGGACTGGAGTGGGGCATCATTTTATTACAAAGGGTGTATGTGGTTATGCTTCAAGGAGGTGCCATTTTACAGTAATGGTGCATATTAATATACTACTATGTAAGGACACACACACACACACACACACACAACACCCCTTGCATGAAAATGATGCCCACTACAGGAACACAATCACATATCCTTGATGGTAACAAAAGCACATACCATATTTTTTGTTTTATAAGATGTGCCGGATTATAAGATGCACCCCAAATTTAGAGATAAAAAAAAGTAAAAAAATGGGGTCCGTCTTATACTCCATTGTTGTCTTACTGGAGAGGGAGCAGAGTCACAGGAGGCAGGCACGGCGGTGGGAACGGTGTGGCGGTGCTGGCAGCGGAAGTTGTGCTGACTGTGTGGAGCAGGCTGGTGCTGCGGGTGTCCCAGATGCTCTGTCAGCGGTGCGGGCTTCAAAGAAATAGCCTCCGGAGCAGATTGAGCTCAGTTCAATGACAAGATCTTGAGCTAAGGGCTCCATCTGCATACGCGCCGCCCCGGACGCCATCATTTGAACCCAGAGCATCTGGGACATCAGCCACACCGCCCTGCTCCACACAGCTACCGCTGCCCGCAAAGACAGATATCCAGCCGCAGAGAGGGGCGGCCGGCCGCCTGCCCGCAGAGAGAAGCAGGATGTAGGCCGGCCGCCCGCCCGCACAGAGAGGCAGGCGGCCCGCCCGCACAGAGAGGCAGGCGGCCCGCCCGCACAGAGAGGCAGGCGGCCCGCCCGCCCGCACAGAGAGGCAGGCGGCCCGCCCGCCCGCACAGAGAGGCAGGCGGCCCGCCCGCCCGCACAGAGAGGCAGGCGGCCCGCCCGCCCGCACAGAGAGGCAGGCGGCCCGCCCGCCCGCACAGAGAGGCAGGCGGCCCGCCCGCCCGCACAGAGAGGCAGGCGGCCCGCCCGCCCGCACAGAGAGGCAGGCGGCCCGCCCGCCCGCACAGAGAGGCAGGCGGCCCGCCCGCCCGCACAGAGAGGCAGGCGGCCCGCCCGCCCGCACAGAGAGGCAGGCGGCCCGCCCGCCCGCACAGAGAGGCAGGCGGCCCGCCCGCCCGCACAGAGAGGCAGGCGGCCCGCCCGCCCGCACAGAGAGGCAGGCGGCCCGCCCGCCCGCACAGAGAGGCAGGCGGCCCGCCCGCCCGCACAGAGAGGCAGGCGGCCCGCCCGCCCGCACAGAGAGGCAGGCGGCCCGCCCGCCCGCACAGAGAGGCAGGCGGCCCGCCCGCCCGCACAGAGAGGCAGGCGGCCCGCCCGCCCGCACAGAGAGGCAGGCGGCCCGCCCGCCCGCACAGAGAGGCAGGCGGCCCGCCCGCCCGCACAGAGAGGCAGGCGGCCCGCCCGCCCGCACAGAGAGGCAGGCGGCCCGCCCGCCCGCACAGAGAGGCAGGCGGCCCGCCCGCCCGCACAGAGAGGCAGGCGGCCCGCCCGCCCGCACAGAGAGGCAGGCGGCTGCCTGCCCGCACAGACAAGCGGCCGGCGCCCGCCCGTCCGCACAGAGAGGCAGGCGGCCCGCCCGCCCGCACAGAGAGGCAGGCGGCCCGCCCGCCCGCACAGAGAGGTAGGCGGCCCGCCCGCCCGCACAGAGAGGCAGGCGGCCCGCCCTCCCGCACAGAGAGGCAAGCGGCCCGCCCTCCCGCACAGACAAGCGGCCGGTGCCTGCACAGAGAGCCAGGCGGCCCGCCCGCCCGCACAGAGAGGCAGGCGGCCGCCCGCACAGACAAGCGGCCGGCGCCCGCACAGAAAGGCAGCCATCCGCCCGCACAGAGAGGCAGGGGGCCACCCACACAGACAAGCAGCCGGCACCCGCAAAGAGAGGCAGGCAGCCGGCCGGCCACCTGCACAGACAAGCAGCCGGTGCCCGCACAGAGGCAGGCACCCGGCCGCCCGCACAGAGAGGCAGGCAGCCCGCCCGTCCGCACAGAGAAGCAGGCGGCCCGCCCGCCCGCACAGAGAGGCAGGCGGCCCGCCCGCCCGCACAGAGAGGCAGGCGGCCCGCCCGCCCGCACAGAGAGGCAAGCGGCCCGCCCTCCCGCACAGACAAGCGGCCGGTGCCCGCACAGAGAGCCAGGCGGCCCGCCCGCCCGCACAGAGAGGCAGGCGGCCCGACCGCCCGCACAGAGAGGCAAGCGGCCCGCCCTCCCGCACAGACAAGCGGCCGGTGCCCGCACAGAGAGCCAGGCGGCCCGCCCGCCCGCACAGAGAGGCAGGCGGCCCGCCCGCCCGCACAGAGAGGCAAGCGGCCCGCCCTCCCGCACAGACAAGCGGCCGGTGCCCGCACAGAGAGCCAGGCGGCCCGCCCGCCCGCACAGAGAGGCAGGCAGCCCGCCTGCCTGCACAGAGAGCCAGGTGGCCCGCCCGCCCGCACAGAGAGGCAGGCGGCCGCCCGCACAGACAAGTGGCCGGCGCCCGCACAGAGAGGCAAGCGGCCGCCCACACAGACAAGCAGCCGGCGCCCGCAAAGAGAGGCAGGCAGCCGGCCGGCCACTCGCACAGACAAGCAGCCGGCGTCCGCACAGAGAGGCAGGCGCCCGGCCGCCCGCACAGAGAGGCAGGCACCCGGCCGCCCGTAAAGAGAGGCTGGCACCCGGCCGTCCGCCCGCACAGAGAGGCAGGAAATTAACTTCTTACCTATCTGCGGCGCCCCCCCTGAAGCATGGCTGTCGGCGCCCTGTGCGGCCGCACAAGTCACACATGCCTAAAGCCGGCCATGGGAACAACAGATTGGAATTGACGCTTTTGAGTGGGCCCTTTCCTTGCCCTCTGATTCTCCTGTAATTTTGATGGTGATGTTTTTTTTCCGGAACTCAGGCTCATCTATGATTATCCGGATAGAACATCGTTACATTGCTGCAACAGGTAATCTGCTTGCAGAGAATTGTTGCGCTGGTATACATACACACACACACGCACACACTGTAATGACCCTGCGTTAAAAAGTCAGTTTTTCCAGAGGTTATCCAAGAGAGTAAAGGAGGCGTTGGTTATGTATAAGACCGCTCCTTGTTTAGAGTGTGCTATATCTTTTTGATAATACGTATTTATCGTCGATATTGGCAGAGGACCCATTAATTTAAAACCTCTAAGAAGGGTGTTTCTGTACCTGTGTTACTTTCAGGGGCCACGTCTCACTAAGCAACACCGCTAGCAACATCGCTGCTGAGGCACAACTTTTGTGACGCAACAGCGATGCTGCTAGCGATGTCGCTGTGTGTGACATCCAGCAACAACCTGGCCCCTGCTGTGAGGTCGTTGGTTGTTGCTGAATGTCCTGGACCATTTTTTAGTTGTTGCTCTCCCGCTGTGAAGCGCTCACTGTGTGGGACAGCGACAGAGCAACAACTAAATGTGCAGACAGCAGGAGCCGGCTTCTGCAGACGCTGGTAACCAATGTAAATATAGGGTAACCAAGAAGCCCTTTCCTTGGTTACCTGATATTTACCTTCGTTACCAGCGTCTGCCGCTCTCACGCTGTCAGTGCCGGCTCCCGGCTCCCTGCTCCCTGCACACATAGCCAGACTACATATCGGGTAATTAACCCGATGTGTACTCTGGCTAGGAGAGCAGGGAGCCAGTGCTAAGTGGTGTGCGCTGGTAACCAAGGTAAATATCGGGTTGGTTACCCGATATTTACCTTAGTTACCAAGCGCAGCATCGCTTCCACGCGTCGCTGCTGGCTGGGGTCTGGTTGCTGGTGAGATCTGCCTGTTTGACAGCTCACCAGCAACCCGTGTAGCGACGCTCCAGCTATCCCTGCTAGGTCAGGTTGCTGGTGGGATTGCTGGAACGTCGCTTAGTGTGACGGTACCTTAAGTTCATGCAGCTTGGAGGGACATCCCGTGGGCCAAGAGCCTCCACTCCACTAAAAAGGGTTGGAGTCTATTTTGTTTTGGTTTTTTTTCTATGGCAAAAAGAGTCCCTTTATCAGTGTCTGTCCCTTGGTGCCCAGGTAAATACAGCAGTCTGAAAACTCCTGTACCAGGTTGTTTGTGGGATCCCAATCTCGGTCTACGTATATCTTCCATAATGGTGTATCCAATGTTTAATACCTGCCAGGGTTAAGGTTGGGGGCCAAGAAACTCCTGTTGTGGTTTTTCTAGTGAGTGGTTCAGGGACAAATATGATCGATGAACAGGATTGGATATGAAGGTGTTATCAAATTATGTTCAGATTGTTGCCATTAATTCTTCACCTCTTACTCAGGGAGGAGTTTTTGAGTGAGTAAAGGGGCTGGTAATCTGTATTGGGATCTTGCATTCAGAGCTGATATCATGTTATGTTCTCAAGGGCTTTTATTCACAAATGGTATTGGGGTTACCCGTAACCCCACCATATATTGGCAATTTCAGGAGATAATAAAATGTAGTACATATTGTTAAGACCACTGTTTGGGAACCTGTATTTTGGCTGTCACCACAAGCCTTCCAGGTCCTCTCTGATTTTTATGATCTGTTCTCAGAGAAAGGTAGTAATGAGTTGCTGCCCCATGGGCCTTATGAGTGCACTATAAGGTTGATGCCAGGGTCAAAATTGCCCAAGTGCAAACTCTATAATTTGTCTGATCCGGAGAGATCAGCTCTCAAACCGTACATAATAGAGAGTTTAGCAAAGGGGCACATTAGGTCACCATCGTCACCAGTGGCTGCAGGATTCTTCTTTGTCAAAAAGAAGGATGATGAGTTACGGCTGTGCCTCAATTTCTGTGAGCACAACCAAATAACGGTTCAGGATCCTTACCCTCTTCTACTTATTCCTGACCTTTTTACTCAGATTGTCGGTGCTAAATGGCTCTCTAAACCTGACCTTAGATCGGCCTATGATATATTCTGGGTTAAGCAAGAGCTTCGCTAGGTGCTAGGCATCATAGAACATTGGTGAATTGCGCAGCATCTCATGCTGCTGGCACCTGTTGCTTCCACCCCACAGGAGCAACATCTACATGCACCCTTTTTTCGGTCGACAAGATCATCCAGCCAACAATATGACAATATAGCTCCACCCTCATCTGCCCTTCAACCCCTTCAGCAAGACAACAATACCACCATAACACACTACCACATCCCTCTTGCCCAGCATGTAGTCAGCCACAAACCTGCACTTTGTCAGCAAGGCAGCAGACACCTGCGGAAAATGAATATGAACAGGCCATCCCTCTGACAGCAGGCCATCACCCCGTAGCTGCCTAATCACATCAGAGGCAGATATGGGCCTACCAACTCAACTGCAGCCTGTTGCTCAAGTGACAATATTCTGGTCCATACCACTACCTTCAGCAACACAAACAAAGTTGATATGCCCATTTCTTGGAGCCACAGCCTTATCCCATAGCTACCTCTGTTTTCTGGATTAGTTTGGCCCTAACCCCAGGTCACACCCCCACTAGACACAAATCACACTCTCTCAGTTGAGCCCATAAATTTCCATCATTGAATGGGTATAAGCACCCAAGACAAGATTCTGGCTCGAGTCTGGAGGATTATGTAAATTTAAAAATAGGTGTAGCCTTTATCTTTTGGAGCCTTCATGATTGTCCGGTAGACAATCGTTTTAAGGGTTCTTTGTGTAATAAATCACATCTTTAACTTGTATTGTTGTGTTTTTATAATGTATTATCTAAACATTTTCTTAGCCTCACTGCAGCTTTAGTTTTCTTGCACTGCTGGAGTGTTGCTTTAAATCGTGGTCCCCTGCCCCCTGTCAGATCATCTTCCTCCAGCTTCTCCTCTATTGCCGCCGCTCTGTCAGGCTGTGGAGATGCAACCTGCTGGTAGCTCTATTTTTTCATGGAGAGTGCCGGATGACACAAATCAATACATCCCTATGGGAGCCCCGTCAGGGCCCCGTCTGGCTCTCAGAGAGATGCATTGGGAGATTTGGAGTGAACTTCTGACTTCCAGCCAATCGGAAATTACTGTCACAAGATGGTGCAGAGAGACTGGAGTGGTGTCGGTAAAAGGTCAAACGGCCGCTGGAGTGTGAGTATATGATTGTGGCCAGAGTGATTACATTTAAAGTGCAACTCCATAGCTAAAAAAAGAAACCAAAGCCACTGGAGTTGCACTTTAATGGCGCACACATTTTGTAAACTGAACACAATGGCGCATCTTTAGCAACTGGTGAAATAACTGCATGAATTCATATACAGCTTTAGCTATCCTACAGCTATACGAAGGGCGGCTGATAGGTCTTTGGCTTTTTGATCATTGTTTATTTCTATGGTAATGAATGGTACATCACATGAAAGCCTTATGCGTCTAATATGTTTTCAAAATGTTGTGTTTATTTGCTTATGGCAACATTGTTCTATGCACGTGGGAAAACAAAAGGGTGGAGTCTAATGCGATATTCACAGCAACTGAAAGCAGAGGAGTGATACAATTTCTTGTTTCAGCAAGGAAAGTCCTCAAAGGATATTCGTGGTGATATATCGCAGACATTGGGGGATCAATGACCTTCATAATCCACAGTTAAGAACTGGGTTGCCAAATTTAAAACGGGCCACTTCAGCACCAATGATGAAGAACGTCCTGGACGACTGAGAATGGCTGTTGTTCCAGAGATCGTCGATGCTGTGCACAACCTCATACTGAAGAATCTACGAATTTCAGCTAAATCAATAACAGACATCATGGGGATTTCCCGTGAACAAGTTTTTTCTCATTATCCATGAACATTTGGACATGAGGAAGCTATCTGCAAAGTGAGTCCCCAAATGTTTGACAACAGATCAGAGGAGCATGCGAGTGAAAACGTCCTGGGCCATTTGTCAGCATTTCTGGACTGATAAGAACTTCCTGGATCAACTGGTCATTATGGATGAGACCTGGATTTATTTGTATCACTCGAAAAACAAGAAGCAGCCAATATAATGGAGGCACAGTGGTTCTCCTCGTCCAAAGCAGTTCAGGGTGCAAAAATCAGCCACTAAGGTGATGGTGTCTGTGTTCTGGGATAAGGAGGGTGTGCTGCTAGTGGACTATCTTCAAAAGGGTTCCACCATCAATGCAAGGTATTACATTGAACTTTTGGACCAATTGAAGGCAGCTCTGAAGGCCAAAAGGCATGGCAAGCTGTCCAAAGGAATCTTGCAGGAAATTCCTGCAAGACAACACCTGCGCTCACACTGCACAAGCGACCACGCCAAAACTGGCAGAGCTGAGCTTCCAGCTGGTTGACCACCCACCTTATTCACCAGATATAGCTCCCTCCGACTATCATCTGTGTCTTGAAGAAACACCTCAAGGGTACCAAATATCACACCATTTCTGATGCTATGGCTGCTACGGATGCCTGGTTTGAGGCACAACCAAAATCCTTCTTTTTGCTAGGCTTACAGAACTTGGAATACCGATGTAAGAAGTGTGTTGACAGCAATGGAGAGTATGTAAAATAAATGTAAAGTTTCATCATCATATCTTATTTCTTTTTGGTTAAAAGCCAAAGACTTATCAGCAGCCTCTCATTTAATGTCACAAAACAACTAAATATTGTAAACTTGCACCCTTTTTTTGTTTCTCATGTGGCACTAAAAGGTGTTTAGGTGTAACCTAATAATTAAAAAAAGAAAAAAAAGAAAAGACGTGGTGTCCCCCCTATTTTTGATAACCAGCAAAAATAAAGCAGCCAGCTGAGGGCTGAAATTATCAGGCTGGGAAGGGCCATAGCTATTGGCCCTTCCCAGTCTAAAAGTACCAGCCCACAGTGTTTCTGAGATTCCATAGTTTTTGATCTAAGTAATCCAACAATGTTGTGGGAACTGCAGGGCTATGATGGTCCTGGGAACTTTGCTTTTGAATAAATTGGTGAAAGAGGGAACTGTATCTTGTTTTTATTTCTCTCTTTTTAAGTCTTTCAGGTTTCTATTTATTAAAAGTGCTGGAAGAGACAGCGCAAATAGGGTCTTATTCTAAAACACTGTTAGCAAAGGTGCTGTAAGGGTAGACTCACCTGGCATGGTTGTGACAGTCACAACCACTGTAATGGTGTAAATACGGCTGCAGCAGAACCCACATGGTGATGCAGTTCAAATATGGAGAGAAAAGGGTTAATAAACCGTGCTACCGTAAAAGGAGGATCCATGTAAAAGGAATGGTTTTGTCTACGTGTTTCAAAGCCTTATGGCTACTTCTTCAGAACAAATCGTATACAAACATCAGACATAAAACAGGGGGTATATATAGGAGGAGACAGTGGTGGGCCAAAACATTCAAGAAAGGCTTGTCAGTACCTTTCAGGTATAACTCAAATCATAAAAAAAGGCATTAAAAAGGATATTTAAGGACATTTGTGGACTATGTCGGAATCACTGGACTACGTCTGACTTGCATGTTTTTGAATTTTTTTTTAAATAGATTGGTAAAGCAGGGAAAGAGTCGGGAAGTGTTTCAAATACACAAAGTTTGTATGTGTTAGTTTGTCTTCTTTTCTATCACTTATTGGGTTAGTAATGGGTGTGTTTGATAGACACCACTCAATTACTAACAACAAGGCTTGATTCCAGCTGACACGTTCCAGCTGACATAAACCCCAACTACCATTACAGTGATTGCCGATGCACCAGGGCAATCTGGAAGAGCCGAGACGAAGCACTAGAATTGGCCCACATAATGTGATGCGCCACTTCTGGAGCCATTGATGGCTGGTATTTTTAGGCTGGGAAGAGCCCAATAACCATGAACTGTTCCAGCTGGATAACATCAACTCTAAGCTGCTTTACTTTTCCTGGTTATCAAAAATAGGGGAGACCCCACTTTTGTGTTTTTTTGTTTTTTTTTTTGTTAATAAATAATAAAGTTAAACAGTCCAAAACACCCTTTAGTGCCACATAATAGCCACTAAACCACTAAAAGGTGTAAGTTTATAATATGTAGAGGGTTTGGGACATTACTTACTTGAAGGATATCTATATATTTTATCTATATGTTTAGATTTTATTTATTATTTCAGATAATTAGCAAGATTTTCCATAAAGTATTCTAGAATGTAAATGATGTGCGAAACGCATTGCATTTGGATGTCGCATGTCATACAGATGCTAGGCGAGAAAAAAAAATCGCACACTCACATAGCACTCACATGACATACAGCGTAACATATATGCAGGACACACGCATGCCACTTGTCCCACTTTTCTGGATGAGTAAGGAGGTGGACATGTTGCCGGTTTCTCTTGAAAACACCAATCACGTTATGCTTATGTGATATAATGTCATGCGTTATTTTGAAGGTTGTGTAATGTTGAACTGTGACAAATGTGTCATGTGTATAATAATATATGGTATAATTCATAGTGAATAGCAGTGTTATATGTAGGGTAAGATAGAGTTAAGTGCTGGTAATGTATTATATATATTGAGTGTTTATAGAAATGTAGATGAAAGGTTAAGTCTGCCCAGCAATAGACTACAGGGACAGATAGTTAATTTTGGGACTAGCCCATAAGGGAGGAGTAGTGCATAGTGAAAGACACAGTTTCTGTTAGAACATGAGCTAGAGCCCAGCAGTTGACTGTAGTAGATCTAATCGGCAGCAGAGCCACATGACATGGGTGTTTGAAAAAGAAGAGTTTGAAAGCTCCTATAGTGTGATTCTGACCAGCGAGCAGAGACATCCACACTACAGACAGTGGCTGGAGAAGGATCTGAACCTATTGAGAAAGTGAATGACTAGTAGAGACTGCTACATAGGATCATTTGCATAATTAATGCAAACAAAAGCAGACGGACCTCGTTGATTTTTATAAGGTCCCATTCAGACCTCTGTTTTTCAAAGATAAAACCATTCATATGTCCAAGGTTTGTCTGCAAAAAAACCTCCCAAATAACACGTCCATTTTTTATTGTATTTGCAGATCAATAAAACACAAGGGAAAAAAAGCATAGTACACAAATGCGTTCCATAGGTCATCTTAGTGCTGGCCATTCTTTACCATTTAATGGGTAGGAGAAATTTGGATTATTTTTTTGCATGTGAAAAACAGAGGCCACAGCATAGATGGTAAAAACGGATCCATGGACAATACAGTGGGTACGGAAAGTATTCAGACCCCTTTAAATTTTTCACTGTTTCATTGCAGCCATTTGGTAAATTCAAAAAAGTTATTTTTTTTTCTCATTAATGTACACTCTGGACCCCATCTTCACAGAAAAAAAAGAAATGTAGAAATTTTTGCAAATTTTTTAAAAAAACCAAAAACTGAAATATCACATGGTCATAAGTATGCAGACATTTTGCTCAGACACTCACATGCTGTCCATTTCCTTGTGATCCTCCTTGAGATGGTTCTACTCCTTCATTGGAGTCCAGATGTGTTTAAACTGATAGAACTTGATTTGGAAAGGCACACACTTGTCTTTTGTCTATATAAGACCTCACAGTGCATTTCAGACCAAATGAGAATCATGAGGTCAAAGGAACTGCCCAAGGAGATGAGAGACAGAATTTGTGGCAAGGCACAGATCTGGTCAAGGTTACAAAACAATTTCTGCAGTACTCAAGGTTCCTAAGAGCACAGTGGCCTCCATAATTCTTAATTGGAAGAGGTTTGGGATCCACAAAACTCTTCCTAGACCTGGCCATCCAATCAAACTGAGCAATCGTGGGAGAAGAACCTTGTTGAGAGAAGTAAAGAAGAACCCCAAGATCACTGTGGCTGAGCTCCAATGATCCTGTAGGGAGATGGGAGAAAGTTCCACAAAGTCAACTATCACTGCAGCCCTTCACCAGTTGGGCCTTTATGGCCTACTGTATCCTCACCCATCCCTTGTAGACTGTGAGCCCTCGCGGGAAGGGTCCTCCCTCCTCCTGTACCTGTCTGTGCATTGTTTTGTTTATAATTATTTTACTTGTCCATGCTATGTATACCCAATTTCACATGTAAAGTGCCATGGAATAAATAGCGCTATAATAATAAATAATAATAATTATGGCAATGTGGCCCGACGGAAGCCTGTCCTCAGCGCAAGACACATGAAAGCCCACACTGAGTTTGCAAAAAAACACATGAAGGACTCCCAGACTATGAGAAATAAGATTCTCTGATCTGATGAGACCAAATTAGAACTTTTTGGTGATAATTCTAAGTGGTATGTGTGGAGAAAACCAGGCACTGCTTATCAATTGCCTAGTACAATCCCAACAGTGAAACATGGTGGTGGCAGCATCATGCTATGGGGGTATTTTTCAGCTGCAGGGACAGGACAACTGGGGTTGGGTAGTATGTTGTTTGAAGCTGAGTTGGAGGAGTTGCTTCAAAATAGTGATTGCACTATATATATATATTTTTTTTTCCCCCATCGGATGTTTTTCCGAAAACTGAAGTGGAAGAAAAATGCTCAAAATACTTAATTCCAGGATGCTGTACATATGACAGAGGTGTTTGGTACATAACAGATATATGAAAGTTATAAGAATACAGATTGTCAGACAGGTACAGGGAGGGGGAAAAGATCTTGCCATCACAGGCTTACAATCTACAGGGTAATAGGGAAGGAGACAATAGGTCGGGGTTTCAGCGGCTTCAGTGGGGGGAGGTGGCAGCAGGGTTATTGAAGGCTGTAGGCATTTTTTATTAGATGAGATGAAGGTTCCGTTCGAAGGTTCCAAATATGGGAGATAATTAGACATGTTGGGGCACTGAGTTCCAGAGGATGGGGATGCCCGGAAGAAGTCTCGGAGCTGATTGAGTGAGAAATGTGTGGAAGTACAGGAGAGAACAAGGTGGTGTGAGGACCAAAGATTATGTTGGGTAGCTTGGAGATGTATGGGGGAAATAGATTATGGATGGCCTTGTAAACCATTGTTAGTAGTTTATAGTGGATTTGCTGGGGGATTGGAAGGTAGTGAAGAAATTGGCAGTGTGGAGAGTCAGAAGAGTAGAGAAGGACACATCAGGCAGCAGAATTCGGCTGGGGTCACATGAGCGCACTAGTGATGAGCGAGTACTAAAAAGCTCGGGTGCTCGAAGCTCGGGCCGAGCCTCCCAAGATACTCGTGTACTCGGCCCGAGCACCGAGCCCAATGTTATCCTATGGGAGACCCGAGTATTTTTGTGAAATGACCCCCCGGCAGCATGTAGAAACCCTAAAAATGTCACAAAAGTCTCAGAAGAGTGCTCAAATGACATGGCATCAGCATGGGGAAGACCCCTTGAAGCATTTATCACTCAAAAGTCACAGCTGTGAACAATTTTGTCCAAGTTTTACGCCATTTTTACGGACTCACCAGAAAACCTTCCAAAATGACACCAAAATGAATTTTCATGGCGGAAATGTTAAGGGCACATACCCAATAGTGAGATAGAGCTAATGTATGTTACTTTTTGAGATTAATACATGAAAACCTTGTGTGGCACTCCGATGTCCAAAACGCACGTTTTGTGCTTTTTACTAGCGATGTCGGTCATTTTTTTTTTTTTATTCTATCTCCCTCAGTCCGTCGGTCTGTCTCTCTCTGTCTTGTCTGTCCCCCTCTCACAGTCTGTCGGTCAGTTCCCCCCCCCTCTCTCTTACTTACCGTTCCCCGATCACTGCCGCGGCGCTGCACAGCTGTTCAAACTCCGGTGGCTTTTCCTCTTTTGAAAAAGCCGGCCGCTCATTAATCAATCTCCTATTCCCTGCTGTCCTGCTTTTCGGCGCCTGTGATTGGTTGCAGTGAGACACGCTCCCACACTGAGTGACAGCTGTCTCACTGCACCCAATCACAGCAGCCGGTGTGTGTATACTGTGCAGTGAAATAAATAATTAAATAATTAAAAAAAACGGCGTGCGGTCCCCCCAATTTTAATACCAGCCAGATAAAGCCATACGGCTGAAGGCTGGTATTCTCAGGATGGGGAGCTCCACGTTATGGGGAGCCCCCCACCCTAACAATATCAGTCAGCAGCCGCCCAGAATTGCCGCATACATTAGATGCGACAGTTCTGGGGCTGTACCCGGCTCTTCCCGATTTACCCTGGTGCTTTGGCAAATCGGGGTAATAAGGAGTTAATGGCAGCCCATAGCTGCCACTAAATCCTAGATTAATCATGTCAGGTGTCTCCCCGAGATTCCTTCCATGATTAATCTGTAAATTACAGTTAAAAAACACACACACCCGAAAAATCCTTTATTAGAAATAAAAAACACTAACAAAGTCCCTCATTACCAATTTATTAACCCCGACAAACCCTCCATGTCCGGCGTACTCCACAGTCCTCCAGCGTCGCGTCCAGCTCTGCTGCATGGAAGTGACAGGAGCTGCAGAATACACCGTCGCTCCGGTCACCTCCACGCAGCTAATGAGATGAGTATAGCGATCAGCTGAGCTGTCACTGAGGTTACCTGGATCCAGCGGTGGATGCAGCGGTGGCCGCGGGTAACCTCAGTGACAGCTCAGCTGATCGCGCTACTCACCGCCGCTCCAGTCAGCTCCATGCACCAACTGAGGTGAGTATAGCGATCAGCTGCTGTCACTGAGGTTAATCGCGGCCACCGCTGCATCCACCGCTGGATCCAGGTAACCTCAGTGACAGCTCAGCTGATTGCTATACTCATCTCATTAGCTGCGTGGAGGTGACCGGAGCGGCGGTGTCTTCTGCAGCTCCTGTCACTTCCATGCAGCAGAGCTGGACGCGACGCCGGAGTCCGTGGAGTACGCCGGACATGGAGGGTTTGTCGGGGTTAATAAATTGGTAATGAGGGACTTTGTTAGTGTTTTTTATTTCTAATAAAGGATTTTTCGGGTGTGTGTGTTTTTTAACTGTAATTTACAGATTAATCATGGAAGGAATCTCGGGGAGACGCCTGACATGATTAATCTAGGATTTAGTGGCAGCTATGGGCTGCCATTAACTCCTTATTACCCCGATTTGCCAACGCACTAGGGTAAATCGGGAAGAGCCGGGTACAGCCCCAGAACTGTCGCATATAATGTATGCGGCAATTCTGGGCAGCTGCTGACTGATATTGTTAGGGTGGGGGGCTTCCCATAACGTGGAGCTCCCCATCCTGAGAATACCAGCCTTCAGCTGTATGGCTTTATCTGGCTGGTATTAAAATTGGGGGGACAGCACGCCGTTTTTTTTAATTATTTATTTATTTATTTTACTGCACAGTATAGACACGCCCACCGGCTGCTGTGATTGGGTGCAGTGTGACACCTGTCACTCAGCGTGGGGGCGTGTCTCACTGCAACCAATCATAGGCGCCTGTGGGCGTGGAAAGCAGGGAATATGAGATGGCTGTGTACAGAGCACAGCGCGCCGGCCGGTATAAAGGCTCGGTCACGCTGTGCAGGCCAGCCAATCACTGCAATTCCACAACTAACAGGGCTGTGGCATTGCAGTGGTCTGCCAGCCAATCCCTGCATGAGGGCTGGCTCTCAAAAGAGCGCCAACATGCAGGGATGAAGACCACGAGTACAGCACGAGTATTGCAAAATTACTCGGTACCCGCCGAGTAGCCCGAGTACAGTGATACTCGTGCGAGTACCGAGTAGTAACAAGCATGCTCGCTCATCACTAGAGCGCACTTAATGAAGTCGGGATGCGTTCACTCAGCCTTTGAGGCGCACTGACACTGACATTTTCATTAGCTTGAGGTAATGCCAGCTTGTGTAAATCATGTTATCACGCCCACAGGGACATGATAACATGGAAAGAGGGCCAATTAGTCAGGGGATCTAACGCCCCATTCACTAGTCAAAGCCCTCATTCGACAGGGATAGTGAGCTTTGTGATTTTTTTTTGTAAACATTCACATACAGGGCTGGTTAGGGAAATAATTTGGACAGGGGCCTCAGCCAACAGAAAAATGTTGCTTTGTGGTATCAGCTTTGGTGGCTGAGGCCCTGCCCCTTCTGGTCACATGGGTATGACCTCACACAGGTCCTGCAACAAAGTGAATTGATGGTATAATACTTATGCTAATTCTAACAGGGGGAGGGGATAACTATGAATTCCCCGCAGATATTATCTGATCCTCAGCTGCTGTCACTCAAGAAGCTGCTGATTTTATAAGACTTTACTTTCTTGGATTTCAAAACCTAAACATCCGAGCTGACCACTAAGGCCTAAGCCACACGGCAAGAAAATCGGTGCGAGTGGAGTGCGATAAAACATTACATTCCACTCGGACCAATATTAGCCTGTGTGTCAGCGCACATGAGCGATTATTTTCTCAGCCCTAATCAGCATGCTGCGATTGTAATGCGAGACTCTGTTCTCTCGCACCCATTCAAGTGAATGGGGCGAGAGAAAAATCGCACTGCACTCGCGGTAAACCGGTGTACTGCGCGTGTATAGCGAGATTCGCAACAGCTGGCTACGGAGGAGAGAGGGAAAGAAATCCCCCCTCCCCTCCACAGTGCCGGCCCGTACCCCGCAGCTGAGGTCCACTCGCACAGTCGGATCTCAGTCGCATGGATACTAGCATGACACTCTGCTCCTGCTGTACTGCCAGTGGGACCAGAGTCTCATGCGAGCATCGCACTAGTGCCCCGTGTGCTAATGGTATGTATAGAATCAGTCTGATAGTGCCAGTATAGCAATGGCTTTGGGATATATACAAAAATTCTGGTGATTGGTTCCCTTTAAATAATTGTTCTGATTTTGATCCAGAAAAGTAGGACCATTTTTTCTCACTTGTTATCCGTGTGCTGTCAGTATGCAATCTGTTTTTTTTCTTCTTAGCAGCTATTAGTGATTTACAGAACCATTTACATTGTCCTGTGGTACGGAATGGCAATTTTTATTCAGGCTTTTTTTTTTAAGTAGACAAATGCCTAAAAAATGTAAATGTAGTGTGAACATGGCCTTATAATTTCAGCCAAAACCGAAAAAAAAACTGATAGAGAAAATGATGAAATGTAAGAAATTGATGCTCAACGTAAATAACTGGACCATAATAAGGAAAAGTAGAGCTGCAGTTAGCCCGTGCACCAGCAGATGGCGCTGTCGGTGCAGCTATAGCTCTCCAGCACACCCACTTGGCTCACTGTCACATGGTACATTCCAGCGTCCCCCTGAAATAAGACAAACGGCCGCATTTCACTTTCTTCCGTACAGGTCACTATTTTAATGAATGTTATGTGTAAAATTGTTGACTTTTATTGAATAAAACACCACCAATGAGCGGAATTCTGTCCAGCACCCCCACCTGCGATAGGGGTTGGTCTGGTCTGAACCCGGAAGTGCTGAGGAAGAAGTTATTTGAAAGTGGAGTTTTGCCCTTTCTTCCGCCCTCAAGTGTGAATGGATCGCCTGTTGCGCGCCTGCTCATGAATATGCAGAGTGTATGCTAATGAGGGCCGGTCAGCGTGTGCTGCAGGGGGAGGTGAGCGCTGGGAGGGCAGCGCCGAGCGCAGGACGTGCCGGGCCCGGAGTGTGAGCGGGGAGCCGGCCAACACTCGGCGGAAGCACGCGGGATTACTGCAGCCGGAGACCGGAGCACTCACTGCACAGGCCTCCCGGGAGAGTCAGCCGGCGGCATGGATCCTCCAGCCGGGGGCGGCGGGGGACCCCCTGCTCCCACCAAGAGCACCAAGGAAAAGAAGAAGGCGAAGAACCCGGAGGAGGGCGCCGCAGAAAAGTCCAAGAAATTCGTAAGTTTGCCTGAGACTTAGAGGCGCGCCCCCCTGATCTGGGGCAACTCTGACCTGAGAGATCGGGGGTCCTCCCGGCTGTGACTGTGGGCGGCAGGGGGCACCACTACTCTGCCACCTGGGGGACCTCTGCCCTGAGAGATCGGGGGTCCTCCAGGCTGTGACTGTGGGCGGCAGGGGGCACCACTACTCTGCCACCTGGGGGACCTCTGCCCTGAGAGATCGGGGGTCCTCCAGGCTGTGACTGTGGGCGGCAGGGGGCACCACTACTCTGCCACCTGGGGGACCTCTGCCCTGAGAGATCGGGGGTCCTCCAGGCTGTGACTGTGGGCGGCAGGGGGCACCACTACTCTGCCACCTGGGGGACCTCTGCCCTGAGAGATCGGGGGGTCCTCCCGGCTGTGACTGTGGGCGGCAGGGGGCACCACTACTCTGCCACCTGGGGGACCTCTGCCCTGAGAGATCGGGGGTCCTCCAGGCTGTGACTGTGGGCGGCAGGGGGCACCACTACTCTGCCACCTGGGGGACCTCTGCCCTGAGAGATCGGGGGTCCTCCAGGCTGTGACTGTGGGCGGCAGGGGGCACCACTACTCTGCCACCTGGGAGACCTCTGCCCTGAGAGATCGGGGGGTCCTCCCGGCTGTGACTGTGGGCGGCAGGGGGAACTGCTACTCTGCCACCTGGGGGACCTCTGCTAATAGTGATCGGGGGTCTTCCAGGCTGTGACTGCGGACAGCAGGGGGCACCCCTATTCTGCCACCTGGGGGACCTCTGCCCTGAGAGATCGGGGGTCCTCCCGGCTGTGACTGGGCAGCAGGGGGTACCACTACTCTGCCACCTGGGGGACCTCTGCCCTAAGAGATCGGGGGTCCTCCAGGCTGTGACTGGGCAGCAGGGGGCACCCCTATTCAGCCACCTGGGGGACCTCTGCCCTAAGAGATCGGGGGTCCTCCAGGCTGTGACTGGGCAGCAGGGGGCACCCCTATTCAGCCACCTGGGGGACCTCTGCCCTGAGAGATCAGGGGTCCTCCCGGCTGTGACTGGGCAGCAGGGGGTACCACTACTCTGCCACCTGGGGGACCTCTGCCCTAAGAGGTCGGGGGTCTTTCAGGTTGTGGCTGTGGACAGCAGGGGGAACTGCTACTCTGCCACCTGGGAGACCTCTGCACTGAGAGATCGGGGGTCTTCCAGGCTGTGACTGCTGGTGGCAGGGTGCACCACTAATTGTAATCTGCCACCTGGGGGACCTCTGTCCTGAGAGATCGGGGGTGGTCCTCCAGGCTGTGACTGCGGGTGGCAGGAGACGCCGCTAATTGTAACATGCCATGTCAGGACCTCTGCCCTTAGAGGTCGAGGGTTCTCGCGGCTGAGAATGTGGGCGGCAGGGGGCACCGCTGATTGTACTGTGCCACCTGGGGGACCTCTGTCCTGAGATGTTGAGGGTCCTCCAGGCTATAACTGTAGACAGTAGGCTACACTACTATGCCACCGAGCGGGGGAGGATCTCTGCCCTGAGATGTTGGGGGTCCTCCAGGCTATGACTGTTGGTGGCAGGGTGCACCGCTAATTGTACTGTGCCACCTGGAGGACCTCTTCCTCTAGAGGTTGGGGGTCCTCCCGGCTGTGACTATGGGCGACAGGTAGCACTGCTAATTGTACTGTGCCAGCTGCACGGCATCTCTGCCCTTAGAGATCGGGGGTCCTCCAGGCTATGACTGTGGGCGGCAGGGCTCACTGCTAATTGTACTGTGCCAGTCCTTTGCCCTTAAAGGTCTGGGGACCTTTCGGCTACGACTGTGGGCATCAGGGTGCACTGCTACATGGACTGTGCCACCTCAGGTGCCCACATCTTCTGCCTCCCCCATACCGGTCAGTGGTGTCATTTGTAACGTAAGTGACTTGTATGGAGGTATCGGTGGTGTCTGATCCTTCAGGGGCTCCGCTACAGGGGTAAATGAGGGTTCTCTGTAGCAGAGGGGACACAAACTGCTGACACATGTCACCAGCCTCAGTCTGTACAAAAACATCACCCCATGAAGATTGAAGCTCTCCGAATACCCCCTTTTATTGTCTCTTCCGTGCCCCCTTATACAGCAGCATTGCACTGAGTGCCCCTTGTAAAGTAATTCCCCTTTAGTGCCCCCTTTACAGGTAATAATTACCTCATTCACCAGTGTATTGTCCCATGTCCAGATAAAAAGTAGTGAGGTTTCCCGATTGCCACCTTAAGAAGTAATCATGGTCCTAAGGGAACTGTTCATAATGACCCCAGAAAGTAATTTTGCCCTCAAAGCTCCATTCACTGTAAGTGCCCCCCAAAAAGTACTAATGCCCCCAGGGGGCCTACTTATAAAATAACAGTAGTCGACCCACTGGTGAGTCCTGGTCGTCTTTTAGCGCTGTGGTGACATCTATGTCCCCTCTTTGTAGGCTGCTGGTATAAGTAACCCCATGGCTTAGAGGATGGAGCCTGGTGGAGCCGGCAGCCCAGGGCTCTCTGCGCCATTGGGTTTTACCTGTATGGATGTCCTCAGGACACCAATATAATTGGAAACGGGGCTCACAGCAGCAGGCGCAAAGTCGGGTGTTTGGCGACCCCTCTTCCGTAATAACCATTGAAAAGTGTTTTGGGGGAATGAGTGGTGGTATCTGTGATTGCTGTGGATGACTTCCACTTTTGGTAAATCTTGTCCTATTAGGGGCATCGTCCTGATCTATGGGCAGCTGAGATGCTTGGCGTCTATTTGTGGTTTCGTCCATGATTTTGTATGGGTTGAACTTTCATTCCTCTCATAGGACAGCACTGATCGGTGTCCTGAAGCTTTGGGGGCTTCTAGAACATGCAGCCGATGGCCTGAGACCCCCGTGCCAGTGATATGGGTCAATTGTAGTCAACTTGAGCAACTGATGAACAAAAAAAAGTA
This sequence comes from Anomaloglossus baeobatrachus, assembly GCF_048569485.1. Lineage (NCBI taxonomy): Eukaryota > Metazoa > Chordata > Amphibia > Anura > Aromobatidae > Anomaloglossus > Anomaloglossus baeobatrachus. The sequence continues at coordinate 75,052,302 of NC_134356.1, forward strand.
TTGTCCAAAAGTTGCATCATGTGATCTACGGGTGCCGAGTGCGGTCTGTGATCACTCCACACTGACTGTACAATCCCCCTGCCCCAGGCATAGAGCGCACTCACCAGGGGCCATCACGCTGTCACACCCCTCACCTTAGGACAAGGTGTATACGGAGCGTAAGGCCACGTTAACTTTGAGTATTTGAGTTTTTTTTACCTCAGGATTTGTAGCCAAAACCAGTGGGACAATCAGAAGAAAATGTATAATAGACACACGGGCACCATGCCTGCTTTATCACCCCCTCCTGGTTTTGGATACAAATGCTGAGGTAAAAAAGTCACCAAATACTCGGTGTGCACGTGGCTGCTTCACTCTAAGGCTATGTTCACACACTGCGTTTTTTACCTGCGTTTTGGGTCCGTTTTTGCTGCAGAAATTTCTTGAGAAATTCTTGTAACCTTTCTGCAGACATTCCCCAGCAAAACCTATGGCAAAAAAAATGAGCTGTGCGCACACTGCGTTTTTTTCTTAAGAAAATTCTTTCAGTAGATTTTCTTAAGAAAAAGAATGAGCATGTCACTTCTTTTCTGCAGCTAACTGCGTTTTTTGCCATAGATAATTGGCACAATAACGCAGGGAGCAACCAGCGGTAAAAACGCACCGAAAACGCGGCAAAAACGCAGGTGCGTTTTTGGTGCGTTTTTTAACGCAGGTGCACTAATCCTTCACTCTTAAGAAATTTCTTAAAAATCATTTTTCTAGTGTGAACATAGCCTTAGGCTGCTTTCACACATTCGGTTTTTCCTGTGCGGCACAATCCGGCGCTTTGCAGAAAAAACGCAACTTTTTTTTTTTTTGCCGCCGGTTGCGTTTTTTTTGCATAGACTTACATTAGTGCCGTATTGTGCCGCATGGGCATGCGTTCCGTCCGTTTTTTGCCGTATGCGGTAGATTTAGCCGATGCGGCGGCCAGATGGAACGTTGCCTGGCATGTTTTTTGTCCGGCAAAAAAAAAACGCATCCGGCCGATGCGGCGCGATTTGCAATGCATGCCTATGGACGCCGCATGCGGCGTCCTGTGGCAAAAAACGCATCCGGCCGCCGCATGCCTTTTTTTTTTCCACTGCGCATGCTCAGTAGCCTGCTGCAAGCGTCAAAAACCGGATGGGCCGCATGTAAAAAACGTATGCAAAGGATGCGGTATTGTCGCCGCATCCGTTGCGTAGGTTTTAGAGCTGGATTGGCCGGCTCTGCTAAACCAGAGGTGTGAAAGCAGCCTAAGGCCAGAGTCACACTTGCAAGTGCCTCGTGTATAACTCACGCGAGTCTCTCATTGCATCACCTGTCATGGCCGCACACTCTCCGGACAGGAGCGTCTCAGCTGCATAGAGATACATGCAACCGACCCGCTCCTGTCAAGAGAGCATGATTCTGTGCCGGGTGATTCAATGAGAAACTCGCGTGAGATACATGTAAGGCACTCGCAAGTGTGACTCTGGCTTAAGAAGGAAGACGCCTCACAACTAACAATTTTATACATGATTCCTGTCACACTGTGGAGGTGTGTGTGTGGCTTACATAACCTGTACCGGTACGTCTGAGGCGTTACATTCTGCTATACAAGTGTTGCCTGTCTCTTCCTTGGAGCAGTGTGGTGTGAGGTCTCTTACTTTCGGAGGAGAGCTCCCTTGTAGACTTTTTTTTTTTTCCTGTATGTATGGAAACTTCAATACATAAATTGGATTTTTTTTTTTGAGAGAGAGAATCTGTAAACTGCCAAACGTTTGCTTCCATGGTCTGGCTGCACACACTGCCTCTGAATTTGGTGATGGACAGCTAGCGTTGCCTGCACTCACTGTCTGTTCCTGGACTGCGGCGTCTGTGCTCTCCTCTGTCACGCCTTCCCTGTACACTACCTCCGATTTGGCTAAAACAAAGTTTTTTGCACAATGGCGGAAGAGAGTTATGTAGTAAAAGTCTGATTAATGGCCAAGTCCCCCATGAGATTGTGCTTTGGGGGTGACTGCTTTTAAGGCCTCGTACACATTAGTTGTGAGGAGCTGCTGACTAGGTGATGTGTTTGGGGCTTCCGACTCGTCCCTGACAGATGATCTTGGGGAGTTGAAGGCTCGCTCATACTAGTGTATAAACTGGATGAGTGCAATGCGAGAAAAAAAGGCATAGCCTCAGACCCATGTTATTCAATAAGGCAGTGCAGATCGTCTGTATTTCTTTACATTTTTTTTTCTCAGTTGTATTTGGCCTGAGGAAAAAATGGCAGCATGCTGTGTGTGGCAGTGGCAGCGTAAGGCGAAGGACACACGGCGCGTAAAACGGCCTGAGTGTAATGCAATAAAAAAAATCACATTCCACTCGGACCAATGTTACTCTATGGGGTCGCTCCCATCTGCAATTATTTTCCCAACCGTAATCGGACCAAGAAAACAGTCACTGTGGGTGGAATCTGATCTGTATTCACTCGCATACAAGTCTATGGGTGCGAGAGAAACTTCGCACTGCGCTCAGATGACACCGGCGTGCAGTGCGATAATCGCATCAGCTGGTAATGGAGGAGATGGGAAGATTATTCCTTCCCTCTCCTCCACAGCTGTGCTCCAATCGCAGGATCACATCACAGTATAATGACACTCGGCCCACGCTGGCAGCAGAGCAGGAGCCGACGGTCATTAGAATATCGCATCCGATGCCATATGCTCGTGTGGCCTCAGCCTAAAATTGCCAACACTCAGCAATGCAAGTCCATGGGTTCGTGAACAAAAATGGACAACACATGGACCATCCTAATGGTGTCCGTTTTTACTGATAAATTACCATTCTGTACTCTGTAAGTGATTTGTAAAATATTAGCTGCTGACGAAAATAACGGATAGCATACTGACCGCACACGGATGACAAGTGAGAGCAAAAATATCGTCCTTTTTGGGATGAAAATTGGACTTTTTTTTTTTTTTACATTTTTTTTTCTTTTATTATAAATATTCTGTGAGCGTGCCCTAATAGTAATGTCTGATAAGTCATACACATGAACGCTCGACTCAGCAAAGAGCTCATGTGTAAGGCCGGAGTCACACTTGCAAGTGACTGGTATCGGCATCACCCTGCACGGCTGCGCACTTTCCTGACAGGAGCGGGTCGGCTGCATGTATTTCTGTGTAGCTGAGATGCTCCTGTCCGGAGAGCGGCAGGCCGCGCTGGGTGATTGCGATGCGAGACTGCGCGTGTGACTCTGACCTCAGGACAAGTCTGTAGAGCGGGTTGATTGCTCTGCCGACAGTTGACCTTGTGTATGGCCAGCTTAGAGATTGTACCAAGTTTAGATGTATTCCCAACCTTATGCACGGAATAAACTTTCCGACCACTAGGACCCCCACCGATCCCAAAATCAGGTTGATCATTTGCACCTCTGCTCCATTCTTCATGGGAGTCTCAGTCAAGCCGAAGGCCGCGTTCTCCGCCGCTCCCATTGACCACCACTCCATTCCATATGCAGACCCTTGTTTCTCCAGATTGCTGGGGGTCTGCTTGGTCATATTCCAGCAATCAAAAATATGCATTGTAGTGGATTACTTCCAAAATTGTTGCAAACCCTTTATTACTTCTTTTAGTAATGGGTGATTTAATTTGCACTTGGAGAACCTCCCCACGGCTCCTTCCAGATCATCAGGATCTGATGAGTGTCTTGGTGCAGTAACAATTCACATCCAATGCTTTTTATACTCTCATTTACATGCACCAGAAAAAAATTCCACAATGATTTTTGTCTGTGCTGTGGAAAAAACTCATTGCATGCTAGTCCTAATCTTGGGATAGCCCCCTACTATGGTACGTACTACCCTCCCACTATAGACTCACAATATACAAATGGTGAAGTGAACTCCAGTAGTTGTCCAGAGATTGGATGGGGCTGCAGGTAAGGCTGCTTTCACACATCCGGTTTGAGCCGTGCGGCTCAATCTGGCTGTGAAACCTATGCAACGGATGCGGCGAAAACACCGCATCCTTTGCATAAGTTTTTACATGCGGCCCGTCCGTTTTTTTCCGGTTGCGGCATGCTACTGAGCATGCGTAGTGGAAGAAACTGCATGCGGCGGCCGGATGCGTTTTTTTCCGCATCGCGCTGCATCCGGCGTCCATAGGCATGCATTGAAAAATGTGCCGCGGCGCGATGCGTTTTTTTTGCCGGAGCAAAAAAACGTTCCAGGCAACGTTCCATCCGGCCACGGCATCGGCTAAATCTGCCGCATGCGGCAAAAAGCGGACCGAACGCAAGCCCATGTGGCACAGTACGGCACTAATGTAAGTCTATGCAAAAAAAAACCGCAACCGGCGGCAAAAAAAAAACGGTTGCGGTTTTTCTGCAGAGTGCCGTATTGTACCGCACAGCAAAAACCGGATGTGTGAAAGTAGCCTAACATGCTTGTCTGCCATCCCATCCAATGCTCCCCGTTTTGGTAATCAATTGGGGTCTCCACAGTACAGCCCCCTTAATAGTTGCTATTCCTCCTGGATGCCACCTTTTAAGGATGCCGTACTCATGATCTGTATAAGCTGTATTATCGGGGGCCGAGGGGATGATGCATACCAGCCATTCAGACAGCACCAGAGACGATCCCCGCGCTGAGTGCTGCCCCCGGGGGCTCCCAGATGACATTACACTCTCGGCTTTAGTTTCCCGTTGCAGCCGATGTGACTACCCTCACTTTTATTACAGGAGGGACTGAGAGGAAAAAACTATTTGGGATAAATGCCAGTTGACATCACATTCCAAAAATAGACCCAGCGATGGCTGCAAGAGATGCCCAGTAATAAGTGGTTTGTGCTGGGGAACTGGTTCTTCTGGTTTCCCACACTTGATATATTTAAAGACTGGCTTGTCGTGAATGCAAAGTGCTGACTTCAAGGTCTCAGGGCTGTGGAAGTATCACGGAGTTCTCCGGACAGGCTGAGAAGGGTTTAGGCCACATATGTTCACATACTCAACATTAATATTGTAACACCAAGAGGGGAAAACGGTGGGATTCTAGAAATCACAGGATAATAATAGTAATAATAATATTTAATCATTTATATAGCACTGTTAATTCCACAGCGCTTTACATACATTGGCAACACTGTCCCCATTGGGGCTCACAATCTAAAGTCCCTATGAGTGTGTTTTTGGAGTGTGGGAGGAAACCCACGCAAACACAGGAGAACATACAAACTCCTTGCAGATGGTGTCCTTGCTGGGATTTGAACCCAGGACCCCAGCGCTGCAAGACTGCAGTGCTAACCACTGAGCCACCACAAGACTGCAGTGCTAACCACTGAGCCACCTTGCCGCTCTGGATGGATAGACATGGGAATAATATGCAGATGGTGAAAAAATTCAGACACCATTTTATAAGCTCTTGATTTATTGAGAATAAGCAACATGGGCAGAAATCCCTGCACTTACAGGCTTAGCTGCTATCATTGTGGTTATTAACCCCTTCATGACATTTGATGTACCTATACGTCATGATCTGATGGGGGTTCCCGAACGATGATGTATAGTTACGTCATGGTGGTCATACTGGCTCGAGAGTCACCAGGAGATCGGTGTAAGTGATAGCCGGGCTCCAGCTGTCATCTCCAAGGCCGATGCTCGCATTGCCACTGCTGTTTAACCCCTTTTAATGATGCAACCAATAGCAATCACAGCATTTAGGTTAGACCATGCCAGAAGCATCGTCTACAAGGCGTTCGGTCAGTGTAACACTGGTAGGTTTATAATGTATTGCAATATTAGTGCATTGTAATACATTAAACCAGCGATCTGACTAATAACAGTTAATGTCCCATATGGGAACTAAGTGTAAAAAAAAAAACAAATAAATAAATAAAATATATATATATATATATTATATGACAAATATCGTATTTTTCATTTTATAAGACGCACCCCAAATTTAGAAAGAGAAAAATGGTTTAAAAAAAAAAAAGCAAAGAAAAACCAGATCAAATTTGGATGTGTTTTATAATCCGGTTGTATCTTTTCAGGGGGGCGGCAGCGGTGGTAGAGCGAGGTAACAGGGAGGCAGGGGCGGGGGTGGAGTAGGTGCGGCAGGTGTTTCGGCTATGCTGCAGGCGCTATGAGGCAGGAGCCATCATCAGTGATTGCAGGCAATAAAATGTCAGTGGTGCGGGCTTAAGGGAAATGGCACCCGAAGTTGACGTGTGCGCAGATTGCGCTCTCTGTTTATTGAAGAGCCGAGATCTCCTCTGTGCATGCACCACCTCTGGGCGCCATTTTCCTTAAGTCCGCTGCTGGAAGATCAATGAGCTGGATCCAGCGCATGTGCAGATGAGCTCTTGGGGCGTCATTGAGCCGAGAGTTCAATCTGCGCTTGCGCCGACTCCAGGTGCCATTTCTTTGAAGCCCGCACCGCCGACATATTCTTTAATCACTGGGGATGGCTCCTGTGTCGCCAGGACATCGCAGCATCGCTCTTCTCCTACCACCTCTATCTAACCCCCCTCCTCCACCCAGTAAGCTACAACTGGATTATAAGACGCACCCCCCTCCCCATTTTCTTCCCAAATTTTTTGGAGGAAAAGTTCATCTTATACTCTGAAAAATAAGGTATGTATATTTATGTAATAACAAAAATAAAGTACACATTTGCTATCGCTGCGTCTGGAATGATCCAATCTATAAAACTGTCACGCTATTCAGCCACTTCAGTGAACATAGTAAAAAAAAAAAAAAAAGTGTCAAAAAACTATGCTTCATCATATCACCAAGAAAAAGTGGAATAAAATGTAAAGTCTCATGTAAATAAAAAATGTATTGGTGATGATTTCATCTTGTCCTTGAAAAAATAAGCCCCAGCTCAGAGGAAAAATAGAAAAGTGATCAGATCTTACAATAGAGAGATGCAAAAACAATTTTATCCTATAAAATTGTTTTCATTTGGTCAAAGCGCAAAAAAATAAAATACTGTAAATGTGGTATTGCTGTAATCATACTTGAAAAATTTAAGTTGTCTTTATTAACTTTACCACTCTGTGAATGGTGTTAAAAAAGAAAAACAAAAAGCCACTCCTAAATTGCTATTTCAAGTTCATTTAGCCTTCTAAAATTTGAAATAAAAAGCAGTAAAAAAGTTATGTACCTGAAAATGGTACCAATAAAAATGTGAACTCAGCCTGCAAAAAACAAGCCATATAGAAATGTTATAGGTCTCAAAATATGGCAATGGAAAAACCTTTTTTTGTGACAAAAGAATTTTTACTGTGAGATAGTAACGAAGTATAAAAACACATATTAATCTTGTATCGCTGGAATAATACTGACCCAAAGAATAAAGCAGTATAACCACTAATACAGCATGTTGAACGGCGTAAAAAATAAAAAGCAATTTGTGAACTGTTGATGATCTGTTTATTATTCCTCCCAAAGATCGGCTCACATTTATCCTGCGCTCTACGCTGGGCACTTATATCTGGGTTTTTGTGTAAATCTCTGAAATACGTGCTTCAGACAGAACCCCTGATTGAACATTTACTTTAATGGGGCAGATGGAGTCATCTTGGACTCGGGTCTAGCGGTGTCAGTCTTTTCAGTGGTGCATAAAAGCGCGGTCGACACAGTTTTGTGCACTTCTGAAAAGGACAATGCTCAACAGAGGTCAGACGGAGTCCAGAGTACTCTGCTGCCCTATTATAGTGAATGGATCCCTCTGGGGTGTCATCTACGGTAATTCGATCAATTCGAGTTTTAGGCCTTGCTCACCCGAGCATATAACATGGCTCAGTGGTATCTGATTATTTTTTTTTTTTTTTTTTTTTTTTATTGGATATCACTTGGACCAGTGTTATACTATGGGGCAGTGCAGGTCTGCAATATATATATATTTTTTTTTTTCCTCATGCCAATTTCGCTCGAGTAAACAATCACAGCATGCTGCAAGTGCCTCTGATATTCAGATGTCTATAGGTGCTTGTGAAACGTTGGACTGCACTTGGATGTCAGCAGAGTGCAGTCCGACTACCACAGACAATGGAGCTATTACGTTCTCCGACATCTCCACACCTGTACTCAGATTCTCTCATGCTAGAGAATCAGATCACACTAAGATGACACTTGGAGCATTCAGATCTGCCAGATTTTGATCAGAATGATAATCTCAATCTGACCGATTCTAATTCTACTTCCATGTGAACACAGCCGTAGATGGAAACCTCGATGTAAACGCTCAGCGTAGAGCACAGGATAAATGTGATCCAAAGTGTGAAAATGTAAAATCTGGGGCTAAAACAAAACATGTATTTTCTATTTGTTCCCCACCCATTGGTATGTAATTGTACCACACACCTGTAGCGTCAATATGCTCACTGCACCCCTAGGAGTGTCGTTTGTAAATTGGGAGAGTGGGGGGGATCTGCTGTTCTAGGACCTCAGGAGTTCATCAAATGTGACATGGCACCTCCAAACCATTCCAGCAAAATCTGCACTCCAATATGGCACTTCTTCCCTTTCTAGTTTTGCGCTCTGCATCAAAAGTAGTTTTCAACCACTTATGGGGTTATCTGCTTATTCAGGAGAAATTGCACATCAAATTGTATGGACCACTTTCTCTTGTTACCCTTGAGAAAATGGCCAATGACTTAAAAAATGTGCTTAATGGGAGACCAGTCTGGAGACCCTGGTAGCATGTTTAGGCTATGTAGGCCACTCGCGATAGCATGTCTTCTGCCGTATTAATGTTGAAAAA